>NW_006400048.1:637159-641907 GCF_000299155.1 Elephantulus edwardii | reverse complement strand
TTTGCATTAGCACGATTAAATGTTCTGGGATTCCCATTCTTCTCAGAGTCAGCCACAGTTTGTTATGATCCACACAGTCAAATGCCTTTGCATAACCAATGAAGCACAGATAGACATTCTTCTGGTATTCTATGTTTTCAGCTAAGATCCATCTGACATCAGCTACAATATCCCTAGTACCACAACCCCTTGTAAACCCAACCTGGACTTCTGGCAATTCTCTACTGATGTACTGTTCCAGTCGTTTTTGGATAATCTTCAGTAGAATCTTGCTTGTATGTGAAATCAATGCTATTGTTCTGTAGTTTCTACACTCAGTTAGGTCACCCTTCTTTGGGATGGGAACAAATATAGATCTCTTCCAATCAGCTGGCCAAATGATTGTTCTCCAGATTTCTTCGCACAGCTTGGTGAGCACATCTAGGGCAGCATCTGTTAGCTGAAATATGTCAATTGGTGTACCATCTATTCCGGGGGCCTTATTTTTTGCTATTTCCTTCAAAGCAGCTTGAACTTCTGCCTTCATCACCATAGGCTCTTGCTCAAATGTTATTTCATTAAATTTTTCTGTATCTGCCAATTCCTTTCTATACAATGACTCAGTATATTCCTTCCATCTTCTTTTGATACCTCCTGGATCATTTAGCATTCTGCCCAAAGCATCCTTGATTGTAGCAACTCGACGTTTGAATTTGCTCTTCAGTTCCTTGAGCTTAAGAAATGCTGAATGAATTCGGCCCTTTTGACTTTCCGACTCTAGCTCCTTGCACATTTCATTGTAATATTTTGTTTTGTCATTCAATGCTGCCATTTGGAATCGTACTGCATAGTATTTCATTATGAAAATGTTCTACAATTTCTCATTCCATTCATTTGTTGACGGGCATTTTGGCTATTTCTATATTCTTGCTATCGTGAATATTGCTCCTTTGAAAATAGGTCTACATATCTCTGTTTATGTCTCGATTCTACTTTCCTTGGTGTGTATACGTAGCAGTGGAACAGCTGGGTTATATGGGATTTATGTGTTCAGCTTTTTTAGGAAATATCAAACTTCCTTTTAGAGTGGTTGTACCACTTTACAATCATTCCAGCAGTGCATGAAAATCCCAATCATTGCACCTCCTTCCAACATTATTGCTTGCTTTCCTCTTGGTGAGATGCATTTTTCTTATTCTCAGTATCTGTTGGACATCTGAATGTCTTCCCCTGTGAAGTCTTTCCATGTCTTTTGTCCATTTTGTAATCAGGTTATCAGTCTTTTTCTTGTGGAGGCCCAGGAGTATTCTCTAAATTTTTGTTGAGATTCTGATCTGAGATGGTATTGCCTAATGTTTGTTCTCAGTCAAAAGGTTTTCTTTGAACCCTGATGGAAAAAGTTTTTAAGTGCACATGGACTTAATCTTTAGAAGGTCCCATTCAACAATTTTATCCTCTTTAGATTGCACATTTCTGGCTGTAATTGGCAGTCTCTTTATACCATAGACTAGGCCTTCTAAGTTGATCCCAGTTTGTCTATTATGAACTTTATGGTTTTGGGCTTTACTTCCAGGTCTCTAATCCACTTTGAGTTGATTTTTATGTTTGAGGTGAAATGTGGATCCTGTGTCAGCTTTCTGCCGTTAGCAGTCTAGTGTTGTCAACATCATATATTGAAGATGTTGTCATTTTCTCATTTGATAGATTTTATTTCCTTGTCAAATTATCAGTTGACCACAGATAGCTGGATTTGAGTTCCTAATTCTGTTCCACTGGTCTATGTACCTGTCAGTGTCTAGCTGTTTGGGTTACTACTGCTGTGTAGTAGGTTTTGAGGTCAGGAAGTGCTATGCCTCCCACTTGTTTTTTGTTTTTCAGAAGTGCTTTACTTATTTGAGATCTCTTGCCTCTTGAAATAAGCATGACAATTTCCCTGTCAATCTCCTTGGAAAATGAATTTGGTATCTGTATTGGGATTTCATTGAACATGTAGATAGTTTTTGGTAATATTGTCATTTTTACAATACTGAGTCTTCCTATCCATGAACAGGGCACTTTTTTCCATTTCTTTAGGTCTTTATTGTGTCTTGAAGAAATGTTCTATAGTTTTCTTTGTATAGGTCTTTTGTATCTCTAGTTAGGTTCACTCTCAGTTATCTCAATTTGTGGTTGGTTGTTGTAAACGGTATTGCATTCTTAATTTCCTTCTCTGATTTCTTTTTGTTACTATAGAAGAATCTCACTGATTGTTGTATGTTGATCATATATCTTGCCTGCTAGCTCTAACAGTTTTTTTGTTGTTGGTGGTGAGGCTTTGGTGTTTTAGTTTTTCTCCTTTGAAAATGATGATGTCTCTTGGTTTTGCATATATACTTTTGACTGTTTTGAGGACATTCCCTCCTATTCCAATTGTTCTGAGAGTTTTAATCAGGAAGGGGTATTGGATTTTGTCAAATGCTTTTCTTCATCAATTGCTAAGATCATATTATTTATATTGTTAATATGGTGAATTATGTTGTTGTTTTTTGTTTTTAACATTTATTTTATTATTATTATTAGTTTTAATGAAAATTTAGAGATTTTAGATTTCTATTCATTCATTGTTGAATTTTTATCCCTGCCCACTCCTCCCCTCCAGTTTGTTCTTCTCTTTGAAAAGTAAAATAAAAATTCTTTCAGTGTTATACAATCCCTCCCCCCAAGGCCACTGCATTATGCAGCCTTCATTCTGGACTCCTATCATGACAATAATACCTAATTATACACACCTTTTAAAGAATTCTCTCTCTCATCTGTTTCAATGCAGTATACATAATTTATCCCATCTTTCTCAGTGTCTCCCCCAACCTCTATGTCAGTCACGTTTTACAACAGTGGCACTGCACTATGCAGTATTTGTTTTTCTTAGGTTGAACCATCCTTGCATATCTGCCTTTAAATTCTAGTGGTTGAGAAGAGTACTGAATATACCATGGACTATCAGGAGAACAAACAGGTTCATCCTGGAGAGGGTGAAACCAAGTTGCTCCTTGGAGGCAAGGACTTTGAGACTTCATCTGACATACTTTGGGCATGTTGCAAGGAGGGACAAGTTCTTGGAAAGGGACATTGTGCTTGGAAGGGTGGAGAGAAACCAAAAGAGGAAAACCCTGGATAGATGGATTGACTCAGTGACAAGGACAATAAATGGGCGTAGCTATGTCAGAGACAATAAGGTTGGCTCAGGGTTAAGCAGCACATAGGCTATTGTACTTAGAATCACTATGAGTTGCAAGTGACTTGATGGCACATAACCACCACCACAACAGAGGTTATTGAGCTAAATTGTTGTTCTTTTTCTATTTGATAGAGGTATTGGGTTAGGTAATTAAGTTTTAATTTTACTTTTTTCTTCCTCTTAATGTGTTTGTCTATTGGTATTACTTCCTGGAGAGGGTGAAGCTGGGCTGCTCCTTGGAGTCAAGGATTCTTCCGGTCCTTAGAGAGGGCCATCATGTTTGAGAGAGTGGATGGATGGTGCAGGAGAGGAAGACCCTCGATGAAATGGATTGATTCGATGAAATGGATTGATTCTGGGATTGAGGTGGTGGGAGTGTGTTGGACACGGTGAGTTTGGCACAGGATAGAGCAGGGTTGAGGGCTGTTGTACATAGGATCACTATGAGTTCCAGGTGACTCAATGGCACATAACAACAACATAATTGAAATGTGTTCTAGCCGGATGTTTTTTTAACTTCCATGTAGGTCTTTTAGAAGCTTGACATTAATTTCTAGTTTTATGGCATTGTGATTTGAGAAGATATTTTGTATTATTTCAAAGTATTTTAAGTTGTGGAGGCTTACTTGTGTCCTAATATATGGTAAGTTCTGGAGAATGTACTATGTGCACTTGAAAAGAAAGTGAATTAAGCTTACTTTGGAAGCAGTTTCCTAATAAATATCTATCTATCTATATCTATCTATCTATCTATCTATCTATCTATCTATCTATCTATCTATCTATCTATATCTGAGTTAGCAGATTGTATAGTTTAGATCTTCTATATATTTTTTAAATTACTTTTGAGTTTACCTAACATTTGGTGAACCTCGTGTGTTAAAGTCACTTACCACAACTATGGTTTTTTTCTATTTCTTTCTTCAAGTCTGTTAACTTTTGTTTTATGTATTTTTCAGGTCTATCGCTTGATACATTGATGTTGATCAAGGCTATGCCTTCTTTATCTATATTGTGCCTTTAATAATTAGATAATGTCCCTCCTTATCTTTTATTGTGGTTTTCAATCTGAAGTCTAATTTTTCAGAGAGTAGTATTGCCACTCATGCTTTGTTTCGTGGGCGCCATTTGCTTGGTATATTTTTCTGCATCCTTTAATTTTTAATTTGTCTTTTTCCTTGTTTCTTATATATGTGTCTTGTAGGCAACATATTTAAAAGCTTTAAAAAATTTCATTCTGCTACTCACTTTCATTTAATGTTTCTCTTAATGGGTGCATTTATTCATAGTAAGTGTGATAATTGACATCGCAGGTTTTATTACTGCCATTTTTCTTTTTCTGTTCTTTTTGGTATTATGACCCATTCTCTTTCCTTTGGTGACCCTTTACAAAGGACTTGCCACAGTATTTCTTTCTTTCTTTCTTTCTTTCTTTCTTTCTTTCTTTCTTTCTTTCTTTCTTTCTTTCTTTCTTTCTTTCCTCCTTTCTTTCTTTCTTTCTTCTCTTTCTATCCTTCCTTCCTTCCTTCCTTAATTCCTTCCTTCCTTCCTT
>NW_006400048.1:625075-634183 GCF_000299155.1 Elephantulus edwardii | reverse complement strand
CGATGTTATTTCTTTTAATGGTATCCCACATTATTCTTAAGCTTTCTTCTGTTTTCTTCTTTTTGGATTCTGCTTTTTTTCTCGGTCAGATCTGTGGTGACAATTCTATCTTCTATTTCACTGATTCTGTTTTCCATCTCTTCACCTCTATTCGTATGTCCCTCCATCATGTTGACAGCATCAGAAACCTTAGATTTTAAATTCTGGATCACAGTTTCTTGTTTTTGCAGTGCCTCTAATGCTTCATTGGTTTTCTCTGCGTTGTTTTGCATTGTTTTTTTAAGCTCCTCCTGATTATATATTTTCCAATTGAGGTTCTTGTCTTCTAGCTCACTGATTCTCTGTTCCCTCTCTTCTGTTCTGATTTTTGTCCCTTTACTATGTTAGAAATTTCTACCGTTTTGGTTCTGATATTCTGGATTGCATCTTCTTGCATTTTTGTTATTTGAAGTTCTATTTTGGCTATATCTTTTCATTCTTGTGCTGATTTTTAAAAATTTCATCTCCCTTTTTATTTATAGTACTAGTTCTTTATGATATCTTTTGCAATTTCTTAAGTAGTTGTTCATGTTCCTCCACGTTGATGTGTATCTTCTGGTTCCTTGTCTCTAGATTATATGCTTTATTTATGGCTTCAATTCTTTGTTCTATCATTTCCATGTTCATATAATTTTACTTCAATATATTTCTTCTGTTTTTCTCTCTCTGAGATATTCACTTTGTTTTTGGTTTCCATGCTTTCTTCCAATTATTTGTACCTTCTTCTGTAGATATTCATATAAGTCCATGTCAATTCATTCCTCTGCTTCTCGGTTTCTAGACTATCCATTGATTCTTCAATATAATCTGCTCTTTAAGGGAAAGCCTTATCTTGTTTTGTCACAATGTTTGAAACTGTCTACTGTTTTCTTGACATTATATGCAATTTTTCTTTGTATATGTTAGGCCATTTCTATTGTGTCTGTGTAGATTGGTGACAAGTTTTTGTCTTTATGTTGTCATTTCTTAGTTTCAGACTTAAAAAATTTCCTTTATGGGAAAGAGTGACTCACTATACCAGGAATCCTTTCTGGGCCTATGCATTGGGAAAGCTCCACTTTCTTAAGATTCTTCAACTTCTCTTTAGACTTCTGTGCAGCTTTGCAGGAATTTTGCCTGACTCATGCCTACCTGTGCTAAAGTTTTGAATTTCCCTTGGTGATATTGATTAACACAGCAGTCTGAGACAACTTCTCTGGGCACGTGGTTTTGCTTTCTCTATCCAGTGTGGAGTTGAGGGAGCTAGCCCTAATTCTATTTGGCTGCGCTTTCAGTTCTCATGTCTCTCTCAGTTATCATGTGTAAGTTGGTGGGGAATCTCTCCAGCCTGGGCCTGACTCTTCAAAAGTTTGGAATTTTCCTTTGTGATACTTATGAGCACAGCAGCCAGAGACCAACTTCCCTGAACAGTAAGCTACACACTCTCGCTTGTCAGAATTAATGCTTTTGAATTGTAGTGCTGGAGAAGAGTTTTGAATATCCTATTACCTACCGAAAGAACAAACAAGTCTGTCTTGGAGGAAGTGCGTCCAGAATGCTTCTAAGAAGGAAAGATGGTGATACTTGATCTCACATACTTTGGATGAGTTTTCAGGAGGGGCCAATCCTTGGGGAAAGACATCATGCTGGGGAAGGACAGAAAAGGGAGGAATGTGTATATACTATGAATTATAAGCAACTATCTGTGCTATGCAGATGACACAATCTTTCTTGCTGAAACTGAGGATGACCTGAAGCATTTACTACAGAAGTTCAAGGACTGCAGTCTTCAATATGGATTGAAGCACAACATCAAGGAAACAAAGATTATCATCGCCCGTCCAATTGGCAACATCATGATAGATGGAGAAGAGACTGAGATTGATATGATAGAAGAAAAATTGATGCCTTTGCATTATGGTATTGGAAAAGAGTATTAAAAATACCATGGACTGGCAAAAGAACAAATAAGTCTGTCCAGAAGAGGATGAAACCAAGCCACTTCTTGAAGACGAGGATTTTGATGTCTGTCTCATATACTTTGGGTATGTGGCCAGGAGGACTAGTCCTTGGAGAAGGACATGATGCTTGTAAAAGTGTAGAGACAGTGCAAGAGAGGAAGACCTCAGATTAGATGGATTGACAGAGTAACTGGGATAATGGGGGTAGATAAGTCAGAGATAGTGAGATTGGCTCAGCATAGGACAGGCTTTAGAGCTACTATACGTAGGGTCACAATGAGTTGCAAGTGGTTCGATAGCATATAGCAACAATAAGCAGCATAAGCAGTATGTCATCTTATTGTCTACAAAACAGGTAGCACCATTAGGCTTGGTTCTCTAGAGAAGAGAAACCAGATGAATAAGGCCATATAGATAGAGAAAAGATAAGGGAAGTTTAGTCAAGGAAATAACTCATACAACTGTGGAGATCAGAAATTCCCAAGTCTATGGATCAGGTGGCAGACTGGAGGCTTCTCTTGACTAATGTGGATTCAAGACTTAAATCCAAAACTTCCCACACACTGAAGGCTTTGCACATCCTAAGAATTGGAGATGAGATGATGATAAAATTAGTGTAGAATTCAAAGAGAGAGAGAAGGGGTTCAAGATCTGGCAGAACATGTAGTGGATGCAGGTCACACCCCCAAGGAAACTCCTCTTTCCAGTAATTGTACTCTCATGTCAAAACACAAAAGAGATTGTGATTCATCGCATCTGCCAAACAATTGAGAATGAGTGGCCACATTGACACATTTCATTAACCATTACATCTTGGAATCAGACTCACATTTATGCTGACATGATGCCAGCTGAAATGCAGCTCTCTGCTAAAGGCCTGGGATGCAAAGTACTAGGTATGTTAATTTTGCATCTTATAAAGGATTTATGAGAAATTTAATGTGGCTAGTAAGTGTACTTGCAAACTTGTTAGACATTTTATTTTATTGATCAGAGAAAGCTTAGTAAATTGAGGATTTTGATATGTCTCCTTGGATTTCAGATTTCTTTTTTTATAATTTTTATATTATTAATTTCAATGAAAATTTACAAAGACTTTGGATTTCCATTCATTCATTGTTGCACTCCACTCAACTATGCAGCCTTCACTCAGGACTTCCATCATGACAAAAATACCTAATCATATATTCCTTTTAAACAATTTTCTTCCTTATCTGTTTCAATGCAGTATACATTATTTATCCCATCTTTCTCAGTCTCCCCGCAGCCCCGATGTCAGTACTGTTTTACAACAGTGGCATTATGCAGTATTTGTCCTTTTGTGACTGAGATACCACTCAGCATAATGTCCTCCAGGGTCACCCATTTTGAATAATATTGCATTAGTTCCTTGTTTTTCAATGCAGCATCATATTCCACAACTTTTCTATCCATTCATTCGTTGATGGGCACTTAGGTTGTTTCCAACCCCTTTCTATTGTGAACAAAGCCACAATAAACACGGGTGTGCATATATCTGTTTGGGTGGCAGTTATTTTATCTTTGGGGTATATTCCCAGTAGTGGAATTGCTGAGTCAAATGGCATCTCCATTTGCAACTTTTTGAGAAAGCACCATACCACCTTCCCCAGTGGTTGCACCATTTTGTACTTCCACCAACAGTGAATAAGGGTTCCATTTTCTCCACAACCTCACCAGCATTTGTTGCTTGCTGCTGTGTTAAATGTTGCTATTCTTACTGGGATGAGACGATATCTCATAGTTGTTTTGGGATTTCAGAATTACATAGTATGTTTAAATATTTTTGGAAGAACTTTCCATTTAGCCAGAGTCCTTTCTATTGCCTGTTTGACCAGTGTACCAAGGTGATTAAAAATTATACCTTATTCATGAAGACTCAGTGCTTACTAAGAACTCTACATTTGCTTTAAAGAAGGCACAGAAAGTGGGAATATGGTGAAGTCTAGAATCAGAAGAAGCTTGGGACTTGGTCCGAGAGATGAGATACTCTCCACCAAAATATCAAGCAATCTCTTTCTGCTATCTTCGTATAGGTAGTCAAGCATTTTGATCTTTTTACAAAGTTCTACACCTTTCAATCAATTTGAGATGATTTCTATCCTCCTTTCCCAGTGAGAGAACTGTTTTGGGAGTCCAGAAAATAGACTTGTCTTATAGCTATTTACCCGAAGATAGTAGTAGCCTTTTCTGGCTTCTCTCTTCCAGTCAGAATCTAAATATCTTCATCTCTCTCCAATCTCTTGCACAAGTATTTGAGTTTTCTGGTGTTATCTTAAAGTAATACTACACATGGGTTAATAAATATACCCCATCCCATTCATTTATTATCTCACAGCTTTGGAGGCTAGAAGTCCAAATCAACTCTTAGGAAAGGTCCTACATATTAGTAGCTGAAGGTATCCCTGGACATTTTTTGTCTTGTAGATAATTTCTCACAAGTTCTCATCCCTCTGTGTGTGTATCCTGTCTATTATGTAAGACATTACCCAGAAAGAACTGGCTTTAGGGCTAGCCTTAATTCAGTGTGACCTTAACAGAACAAAAGAAAATTCTTATTTCTCAACAGGATAATATTCACAGGACTGGTATTAGGACATCAATATAATGCTCTAAGGATTACAACTCAATCTCTAACAAGAGGAAGGAGAAGATGTCTGCTAAGTTTAAAAAGTCAAATATGAAAGAAAGTGACATCTTCAGTGAGAGCAAGTGATTTAGGTGATTTGGCTCTTGGACCAAATCAATCTATTGCCTTTTTTGTTTTTAAATCTCAGGCTGAAAATGTCTGAAATGTTTTAAATAGTCTAGTAAAATGGCAAGAAGACAAACCAACAATAAGTTTATGAAATTCAAATTCCAGTATCCATAAACTAAGTTTTATTGTCACATAGACATGCCCATTTATTTCTATATTATCTTGGGTTGTTTTCTTCTACAATAATAGAGTTAGACAGTGTCACAGACACTATAGTTTCCAAAGCTTGAAGTATTTAATATAGAGAAAAATTCACTGACCTCTGGTTAAGAAAGATACAAGAAATAAAAGTAAATTGATTCAGAGAAAAGAGGCTAGAAAATGTATGAGAGGGAGTTTCCAGTCTAAAGAATACTTTCAGTTCCATCTGTGTGAGTCATACATACACATACCCCATGAGCCTGGGTGGAGTCCTAGTGGTGCAGTGTTCAAAGCTCTACTGCTAGCCAAAATGAGGATAGTTCTAACCCACCAACTACTCTTAGGACAAAGACGTAATAATATGCTTCCATAAAAATGGAAATGCATTGGAAACCCATTGGACAGCTCTATTTTGTCCTATAAGATTACTAGGATTCAGAAATTACTCAAGGCCAGTAGGTTAATGGGTTCTCAACCAGAGATCCTGCACCATTCTCATGATCTACACTGTATAGTTAAGCCCATTGTTTAATTACTATGTAAATCCGTCTTGTTAAATGTCTTTGTTTCTTCTTCTGGCCCTCCATCTTTATGAGCATGATTTTTCTCCCAAGGACTGGCACTTCCTGATGACATGCCCAAGTACATAAGACTTTGTTTTCTAAAGAGAACTCTGGCTGCTTTTATTTCAAGATAGATATTTGTTTTTTATGGTGGTCCACGGTGTATTCACTGGTCATCATCAACACCATAATGTAAAGGCACCAAGTTTTCTTAAGACTTTCTTACTCATTGTCTAATTTCCATATACATATTTAAAATATCATGGCTTGGGTTAGGTGCGCTTTAATCTTTAAACTAAAAACCTGTTTGCACTAGTAGAACAATTTAGTGAGTGAAAGGATACAAATCAATATCCAAAACTCAGTAGGATTCCTCTACAGTAACAAAGAGAACTCAGAGAAGGAAACCAAGAAAGCAATACCATTGGGGGTTGGGGGTGTGGGAAGACCAAAGTGAAGCGTACAAGATATTTTTGTTCTTTAGTACTTTAGAATGTCCTTGACAACAGATGTTCCTACAGAAATACATAATTTTAGTTTGCAATTAATGTTTCATTATTGTTGATTGTGAACCTACGTAAAAATTAATTCTTAACAACTTCAGACTTTTCCCCATGGATATACTTTTTAATGTGTATTGCAGGGTGCTGGTGAGTTTTCTTCCAATTCAGATGTCACATTCTTCTTCATTTAGTTTATGATCAAGTTGTTCTGGCTGAAGCAGGACTATGGAAACTGTCATTTACTCCCACTCCTCACTCCTTGCCCTCTAAAGTCCTCCTCCCTACTAAGAGATACAGTTTGAAAACTATCCTGTAAGTTTTAGAGACTCTTTAAGAGATAACAAAAAAATAATGTGACTGCTACAAAAGACTACATAACTAGAAATAGAAAAATGTCTTGCAACAACTTTTACTGTGACCTCTTTATGTTAAAATGAATATTTAAAATGAAATTAACCTGATTTTGCTAGTGACATTTCAAAATGTTTCTTCTAATCCCATTAACACAACTAAGGCTTAATACAACTGCTGTAACTACTTGAGATCTTGGAGAAGTAAATAGACAACAGGTACAGAGTAATTAAAAGCAGAGTAAAAATTCCAATGGTAGTAACAAAACAAAGTTATATGTTGGAAGAAATAGGACTGTTTTAGAGAGGCTTTGTTGCAGAATGCGAAAGATTTGGGGTTTTTTCCCCAAAAAAATTGGACTTCCAGGGTCTGATGTTACTCCTTTAGGTGAAGCCAGGGCCTGGGAGAGGCACAAGAGATAGGAAATACTAGGGGATACAGAAAAGTAGAAGGAGGAGACAGGAAACTAGACAAAGGCAGGAGAACCCTAGGATGGCCAAGAAAATTGGACTCCTCAAAGATCACTAGGCTCTATACCCATGCCTACTTGTCATCAACTAGCTAATTGGCATAGTCTGAAATGAGTTGTATTGCTGTATGCTTCCAACATTTCTAATCAATCAACACCTCTGACGGAGAAAGATGAATCAGCTCTTCCAGTTGTAATTTATAGCTTTGGAAACACAATGGGGGGGTCACTATGACTTGGTACCAACCTAGAACAGTGAATGAGTTCTTGAGAATTATATTACCAGTTTGTCTCCCTTCCAATAAAACAAATTAGACAGATGACATTTCAGAACCTCTGTAACAATGATACCAAAACAAAGCTAACAGATGTAGATACAAGTCTTAAACCTACAATTTAAAAAGAAAAGACAAGATAGTCATCCAAACATAGGAAGAAACGGAATGGAACCATTGAATAAAGATATTTACAGATCACTGACCTGTAAACTTTGTATTGCAGTTATTTTGAATACCTATCTATGTTCCAGGGGAAACTAGTACTGGCAGCAGCAGAAGTAGCCATATTCACAATAATGGAAGATATCATCTCTCTCCTCATTCCCACCCCCAATCTTCATCAGGGAAGTGGCTTTCCCAATTTCAGCACTAACCAAGTTACTGGCAGTGTTCATTCTCCTTCTCTGGGGCTCTGCTGTACTGTGTTCACTTCTTCCACCAGCTCAGCTCTCCTTCAGGTTGGTAATTTAGGCTATCTTGTATTTGAAGCCAGAAGCTTTCATAGAATTCTATGAATACTTCTATGAAAGCCTGTAACCTGTGCCACACCTGGTCAAGAGTTAGGCCCTAGATTAGTGGGGGCACCTCCTCTGATTGAGGTCCTTTTCTCTCACTGAGCACCCTTAACTGACAAATTCCAAGGTCACATTCGGAGTAGTGCAGCCTGTGAGGTGAAGTCACACTTGAGCATCTTACATCAGCAGTGACTGTCTCTTGAGGCTGGCCATCTCTGGATGGATTTCCTGTCTGCACTCATCTTCTCTATGGGTAAAGACATTATCTCTAGGCAGATCAACTAATCAAGTCTTCTAAAGGCCCACAAAAATACTACCCTAGAACAGATGTCCCACCCCTTGATACACCCAAGAACAGAATAAATGCTCTCTGTGACTCAGCTCGCATCTTGGTATCTCCATCACCATCCAGACTAGTAGAAACTCTGGCCTGAAAGAGCACCTCGATTCCAATCTTCTGTTGGGCTGGTAGATACACTATTTCAGGCCAGGCAGATTGTTTTCTATTTTCCATAGTATATATGTTTGATTTGAAATATTGGTATACTTGTTGTTTGCTAAAACAACAACCAAATATGTGAGGGTAACACTTTTCAGCCAGCTTATTGTACTGGGATAATGTTCATGTTGCTGTGATGCTGAAAATTATATCACTGGTATTTAAAATACCAGCAGGGCTACATACAGTGGACAGGTTTCAGTTTCTGGACTATGACATATTAAGAAACAGCACACACTAGTTTTAAAACAGTGGCTTTTTAAAAACAAAACAAAACAAAACAAAACTGTGTTAATAACACAGAAACGTAGCTGGATAAAAATGAGTAGATAAGCTCTCAGGTGATTGTTGTTGAGTGGCATTGAGTAAGAATCAAATTGTAATAGTTGACCAATTCAGCATAGTAGCAGGATACAAGATCAACATACAAAACTCAGTTGGATTTCTCTACAGTGACAAAGAGAATACAGAGCTAGAGCTAAGAAAAACGAAACACTTCACAATAGCTAATCACAAGATTAAATATTTGGGAATAAATATAACTAGAAGCACAAAAGATCTATTAAAAGAAAACTACAAAACATTATTACAAGAAACAAAAAGAGACCTGGAGAAGTGGAAGAACATCCCTTGCTCATGGGTAGGAAGACTCAATGTTGTGAAAACGGCAATACTACCAAAGGCAATATACACGTTCAATGCAATCCCAATACAAATACCAATTCCTTTCTTCAATGAGAAGGAAAAGGCAATCTCCAGCTTCATTTGGAATGGAAAGAGGCCACGAATAAGCAAAGCACTTCTCAAAAATAGGAAAAAGGTAGGAGGCATCTCACTCCCTGACTTAAAATCCTACTACACTGCCATGGTAGTTAAGACAGCATGGTACTGGTACAATGACAGGCACATAGATCAATGGAATAGAATTGAGACCCCGGAAATCAGCCCATCTATTTATGGTCAACTGATTTTTGACAAGGAGATGAAATCAGTTAGGTGGGGAAATGACAGCCTTTTTAACAAATGGTGTTGGC
>NW_006400048.1:618796-621760 GCF_000299155.1 Elephantulus edwardii | reverse complement strand
AACTCTAGCTCCTCACATATTTCATTGTAATATTTTGCTGTGTCATTCCGTGCTGCCTTTTGGAATCTTCTGTTCAGCTCCTTAGTATCTTGAATTCTTCCTTGTGCTTTGGCTTCTCTGTGTTCCAGTGCAATCTTCAGAGTTTCTTCTGGCATCCATTTTGGTCTTTTCTTTCTCTCTGTCTTTTTAACAACCGTTTGCACTCTTCCTGGATGACACATTTAACATCCTCCCACAACTCATCTGGTCTTCGCTCATTAGTGTTCAAGGCCTCAAACCTGTTCCTAAGATTTTTCTGAAATTCAGGTGGGATGAAATTAAAATCATAGTTTGGCTCCTGTGAATTCGCTACAATATTATACTTAATATTAGATGGATCTTGGTAGAAAGCAGAGAGTACCAGAAGAATGCCTAGAATGTCTATCTGTGCTTCATTGTTCATGCAAAGGCTTTTGACTGTGTGGATCACAACAAGCTGTGGCTGACTCTGAGAAGAATGGGAATTCCAGGACATTTGATTGTGCTTAGGGGAAACCTATACTTGAACCAGGAGGCAGTCATCAGAACAGAGCAAGGGGAAACTGCACGTTTCAAAATCAAGAAGGGTGTCCACCAGGATGTATTCTGTCTCCATACCTATTCAATTTGTATGCAGAATAGATCATCTGGGATGCTGGGCTGTGTGAGTAGGAATGTGCCATCAGGAGTGGTGGAGGATTTATCAACAATCTGTGTTATGCCAATAACATAACCCTGCTTGCTGAAACTGAGGAGGGCCTGAAGCACTTGCTGCAGAAGGTCAAGGACTGCAGCCTTCAATATGGATTGAAGCTCAGCATCAAGAAAACAAAGATTTGTTTGACGACTGGGCTAATTGGCAACATCATTATGAATGGCAAAGAGAATGAGAGATAACCGTTTTAGTTTGCTTAGTTAACAGTTCTGGTTTGCTTTGTTCCACAGTCAACACTCTTGGTACCAGCACCCAGAAAATCAAAAGACGAATTGCATTGGGAAAGTCAGTTGTCAGGGATCTCTCCAAAGTACTGAAGAGCGAAGACATCAGGCTGGAGACTAAGGTGCACCTGATCTGAGTCATAGTCTTTGCAATTGCGCGCCATGCGTCGGTCAGAGAGGTGGACAGTGACTAGGGATCATAGAAAGAGAATTGATGCCTTTGAGCTGTGGTGCTGGAGTCAAGTGTTGAATATATCATGGACTGCTAGGAAAACAAACAGGTTTGTCTTGGAGAAGATAAAGCTGGGCTGCTCCTTTGAGACAAAGATTCTGAAACTTCATCTGGCATACTTTGGGCATGTTACAAGGAAGGACCTGTCCTTGGAGAGGGAATCATGTTTGGGAAAGTGGAGGGACAGTGCAGGAGAGGAAGGCCCTCGATGAGATGGATCAATTCAGTGATTGGGGTAAAGGGATTGGGTGTTGCAAAGACATTGAGGTTGCCACAGGTTAGAGCAGAGTTAAGGCCTCTATGAGTTGCAAGTGACTCAACAGCACATAACAACAAGAATAACCTCTAAAAAATACAGAGAGCTCCCCTCCTGAGATCTCCAGCTATGTTGCACACCACACTGAGGACAATTTCAAAGTTTAGAAGAGACAGATACATGCAGGAGAAATTCCAGCCAGGCTATGTGAGAACTGAAAGAGCGGCTGCATTGAGGTACCTGGCTCTGCCTTACCTCTCTACCCTGGATAGAGAGTAACAGTCAGGAGGATTCTGATATTAGGCCATGCTACAGACAACAAAGGAAAATGACAAACTTTAGAGAGGTAAGCAGCAGTCAGGTGAGATTCCTAGAGGCCTGCACTGTAGAGCAGGGAGAAGTTGAAGGACTTTAGGAAAGTCAAGCTTTCCCACTGCACAGGACCAGAAATTACTCACAAATGAAGTACTTTAACTCTGCAATGAATTAATAGCATAGTAAGTATAAAGATCTGTATATATTCTACTCAGTCATAATAGAAATGATCTAACACAAACCAAGAAAAGCTTCATATGATGTCAAGAAAGCAGCAAGAATTCCCCAATATTGTGGGGGAAAAAATAAGCCTTTTGAAAAAGGGGAAGATATTGCAGATCCAATGAATACCCTTTATATAGAGACGCAGAAGAAATTTATTGATGAAGAGTCACATGAACAGCTACTAAAGAAGGTACAAATTATAGAAGAAAGAATAGAAGCCAAATAAAGTAAATAGCTCAGAGGAAGTGAAGAAGAAAAAATATTAATTTGGAGTTATAAGAGCAACTATGAGAGAAAATGGAAATGATGCGAGAAAGAATTTTAGCCACAAATAAAGTGAATACTCCTGATACAGAGAGCCAGAAGAAATATATTGACACAGAAGAACAGTGGAAGAAATTGCAACTGGTGGAAGAATTAAAACCTTATAAAACGAGGTACAATAACTTTAAAAATCATCACAAGACAAAGAGGGTACAGCCAACATATCACTCAAAATAACAGAAATGCCTGAAAATGTAATCCAGAATATCAAGACTGAAATGGCAGAAGTTTCCAACATTTGTGGGTGTGGAGAGGGAGTTTGGAAAGCAGAGCATAAGAGATGGAACAAAGAGTCAGTGAGCTGAAAGACAAGAATTTTAAATGGAACATAGCAGAATTAAAAACAGAAAAGAGATAGAAAGGAAATGAAGAAAACATTAGAATCATGTGGGATAAAATCAGAGGAACAACATACATGATCAGAATTCCAGAACATTAGGGGAGCAGGGAAAACACAGAGAAATTGTGGAACAAGCACTAGAATAAAACGTCCCAGGTATTATGAAGAATCAAGCCCCGAATAAGCAAAGCACTCCTTAAGAATAGAAGAACGGTAGGAGGTATCTCACAACCTGATTTCAAATCCTACTACACTGCCATAGTGGTCAAGACAGCATGGTACTGGTACAATGACAGACACATAGATCAATGGAAT
>NW_006400048.1:611401-616737 GCF_000299155.1 Elephantulus edwardii | reverse complement strand
AATAATAATAATAAAAAAAGAAATATACAATCAAGAAACTCAGCAAGAACTTCACTATACACTGGCTGTCCTGTATTCCTCATCCAAGAATACTCTATCCAAGTCCCTGCTGAAAGACAACACTGCCTTCTCCATACTGAATGACTCCGATAATGACGTCATTGACAGGAATGACTGTGAAGAAATGCCTCTAGAAAACAGCCAGGCCATCTGGGTCAAGTACAAGGAGGAGTCAGACAGTGGCTGAGTCTTGAGGACTGCCTCCACTCAGAAGCCAATGACTTTTTTATGATGAGACTCCCCTTCCTTATTTGTCTGCATAAATTATAGAGGACAATTCAAATGAAAATGCTGGTCAAATATATTATAGCACACATACATTTTTTATGGAGATGCTGACAAGGTGTTTAAATGGCCTCATCTTTTTTTTTTCCTTTTCTTCTTTTTAATAAGAACTTCAAAGGGGAGGTTGCCTGCTTTCTAGAGTGGGAAGTGATATATTTTTAGTAGCCAGTGTTACAAAATTCTCAGTCATGACAACATTGACTTTCCCCCTGATGCCTCAGTTGTCCAATAAACTTAGATAAATGCTCTTAGCTTAGTTCTGGTTCTATCCTCTACTTCCAAAGCCATCTCCATCTTATGTGAGTTTTCTGGTTCTCTGCTTCATCTATGTTTACTGCTGTCATAGGTCTAGCTGGTGTAAGAATTTCTGGGCTGAAAGAATGTACTACATTTTCTTGCTTTACCTTTGCTAACAGTCTTTGTGCTGCTGCATCCCTCAGTTTATTGGTGAGACTAGCCTATAACCTTCTGCATAGCCTAATACACCCTATTTGCATATCCCTGCTCATCCATATGGTAGAGTTATATTCAATGGCTAAAAAGGCTATTTTGAAAGATTAACTCCAGAGATCTTTATAAGGAAAACTATAAATCACTGTTGTTATGTGCCATCGAGTTGTTTGCAACTCATAGCGACCTTATGTACTAGAGCCCTAAACCCTGCACTATCTTGTGCCAACCCCACTGTCTCCAACATACTCATTCCCAACACCCCAATCACAGAGTTGATCCATCTCATCGAGGGTCTTCCTCTCCTGCGCCATCCCTCCTCTCTCCCAAACATGATGTCCCTCTCCAAGGACCAGTCTCTTCTTGAACATGCCCAAAGTATGTTAGACAAAGCTTCAGAATCCTTAACTCCAAGGAGCATTCCAGCTAAATCACTACTACAGGAAATAGAAATAGACCTAAATGATGAAAAATATTCCCTGCTCATGGATAGGAAGACTCAATATAGTGAAAATGACAAAAAAAGAAATAAGCATCTTTAAAACAATCACAATACTTATATCAAATTAATTTTTTAGAGATAGAAAAGGCAATTGACAAGTTTCTTTGGAAAGGAAGAGGACCTTTAATAAGCAAAGCACTTCTGAAAAACAAAAATGAAGAGATAAACACAGCACTTTTTGATCGCAAAACCTATTACACAGCGGAAATAACAAAACTAGAATAGAAGTAGTACAGTGACAGACGCATAGACCCAAGGGACAGAATAGAGAACCCAGAAATTTACCCAGCTACCTACAGTCAACTGTTATTCAACAAGAAAGAAAAACTTATCAACTGCAAAAATGATCCTGTTCAACAAATGGTGCTGGAAAAATTGGGATACTACCTACATAAAACTTGAACAGGATTCATTTCTATCACACAGAAAACTGGAAAGAACAGAAATACATGAAAATGCAATTAAGAATAATAAGTGTCAAACATGCTGGATAGACAAAAAGTAATAAATAAAAAGTAGTAAGTGACCTGAAGGACAAGAACCTCAGTGGAAGCATATTATAAGAAAAATCAGAGAATGGATGTACAGAAATTTAAGAAACCATTAGAATCATGCAAGATGACATCAAAAGGAACAACATATAAATGACTGAAATGATAATACATGAGAGGGAAAGAGAAATTTGGAAAAAAATATGGAAGAGTTACTAGAAGAAAATTTCCAAAGCATAATGAAGAACAGAAAAATCACATTCAAGAAACTCAGTGAACACCAAGTAGACAAGACTCAAAAAGAAAAAGCATCAAGAGTCAAATTCTTCAAAATAAAAGATAAATATAGAATAATAAAAGCAGTGTGAGAAAAACAGAGTCATGTACAAAGAAGAAATAATTAAATGAAATTCTAATTTTTCAGCAGAAAGCATGCGAGCAAAAAGACAATGGGATGGCATATACAGAAAGTTGAAAGAAAATAGTTGCCAACCAAGGATCCTGTACCCAGGCAAGCTGTCCATCAACTATGAAGGGGAAATTAGGTCATTCACAGAAAAAAAGGAAGTTAAGCAATTTGTGAAAACAAGACCAAGACTACAACAAATTTTAAGGGAAGTTCTTCACATAGAAACACCAAAGGAAAGGGATGGATCATAATTATCACAAACAATAGAAAAAGAAACACAGCAAATTTGGCTTGTCAATAAACACGCCTGACAGTGTGAATAGACTAAACATACTAATTAAGAGAAAAAGAGTAGCAGAATGTATAAAAAACCAAAACTTATCAATATATTGCCTACAAGAGACACATCTAAGAAACAAAGAGAAAGATAGGTTAAAAATCAAAGGGTCCAAAAATATATTAAACAAATTGGCAATAGTAATCCCTGATAAGATAAATTTTGAGATGAAAGCTACCATAAAAGATAAGGGAGGGCACTATATAATTATTGAAGACAGAATAGATTTAAGAAGACATAACTTTGATCAACACCTATGCACCAAATTGACCGGAAAAATAGATAAAGCAGCCGTTAACAGAATTGAAGAAAGAAATAGACAGCACCACAATAGTGTTGTTGTTGTTATGTGCTGGCAAGATTGCTGTGATTCATAGAGACCTATGTACAACAGTTCTAAATCCTGTTCTATCCTGTGCCAATATCACTGTCTCCAGTATACCTACCCCAACTATCCCAGTCTCTAAACCAATCCACCTCATAGAGGGTCTTCCTCTCATGTGCTGTGCCTCCACCCTCCCAAGCATGATGTCCCCCTCCAAGGATTGGTCCCTCTTTGCAACATGTTCAAAATATGTCAGATGAAGCTTCAGAATCCTTGCCTCTAACAAGCAGCCTGGTTTAACCTTTTCTAGGAAGAACTTGCTTGTTTTCATAGCAGTCCATGTTATATTCAATACTCTTCTCCAACACTACAGCTCAAAGGCACCAATTCTCCTTCTGTCATCCCTGGTTATTGTCCAGCTCTCTGATGCATAACAAGTGATTGCAAAGACCATGGCCTGTATCAGGTGAACCTTAGTCTCCAGAGTGGCAGCATTGCTCTTCAGTACCTTGGAGAGGTCCCTAACAGCAGACTTTCCCATTGCAATACATCTTTTAATTTCCTGGCTCATGCCAAGAGTGTTGATTGTGGAGCCAAGCAAACTAAAGCTTTGAACATTCTCAACCTCTTCATCATCTATCATGATGTTGTCAGTTGGTCCAGTGGTGAGAATCTTTGTTTTCTTGATGTTGAGCCTCAATCCATATTGAAGGCTGTAGTCCTTGACCTTCTGCAGCAAGTGATTCAGGTCCTCCTCAGTTTCTGCAAGCAGTGTTATGTCATCTGCATAATGCAAATTATTGATTAATCTTCCTCCAATCCTGATGCCACATTTCTCCTCATACAGCCCAGTGTCCTGAATAATCTGTTCTGCATGTAGATTGAAAAGATATGGAAATAGGATACATCCCTGGCATACACCCTTTCCCATTTTGAATGATGCAGTAATGGGGATGGGAGTGTCGGAGACAGTGCTATTGGCACAGGACAGAGCGGAGTTTAGGGCTGTTGTACATAGGGTCGCTATGAGTCGCAGGCGACTCGATGGCACATAACAACAACAACAACAACAACAACAGTGTTTCCTTGCTCTGTTCTGACAACTGCCTCCTGGTCCAAGTATAGGTTTCGCATTAGCACAATCAAGTGTTCTGGAATTCCCCTTCTTTTCAGAGTCAGCGACAGTTTGTTGTGATCCAAATAGTCAAATGCCTTTGCATAGTCAATGAAACACAGATAGACATTCTTCTGGTACTCCCTGCTTTCAACCAAGAATCATTTAACATTAGCTACAGTATCCCCTGTGCCACAGCCTCTTCTAAAGCCAGCCAGCACTTCTGGCAGTTCTCTGTTGATGTCTTGTTCCAGTCATTTTTGGATAATCTTCAGCAGAATCTTGCTTGTATGTGATATTAATGATATTGTCTGATAATTTCTACGCTCTGTTGGATCACCTTTCTTAGAATGGGAACAAATATAGAACCTTTTCAGTCAATTGGTGAAGTGGTTGTCCTCCAGATTTCTTGACACAACTTGGTCAGGACATCTAGAACGACGGCATTTGTTAGTTGAAATACGTCAATTTGTATACCATCAATTCCTGGGGACTTATTTTTTGCCAATTCTTTCAAAGCAGCTTGAACTTCTTTCTCCATTCATCACTATAGGCTCTTGCTCATATGTTGTTTCATGAAATTCTTCTGTGTTTGCCAATTCCTTTTGGTACTATGACTCTGTATGCTCTTTCCATCTTCTTTAATACTTCCTGAATCATTAAATATTATGCCCAAACCATCCTTAAGTATTGCAACTTGAATTTGTTCTTTGGTTTCTTGAGCTTAGGAAACTTTGAGTGAGTTCAACCCTTTTGAATTTCTGACTAGTGCTCTTTGCACATTTCTTTGTAATACTTTACTTTGTCTTTCAGCGCTTCCTTTTGAAATAAGTTCAGCTCTTCAATATCTTGATTTCTTCCCTCTGCTTTATCTTCTCAGCACTTCAGTGCAATATTCACAGTCTCTTCTGACATCCATTTTGGTCTTTTCTCCCTTCTCTGACCTTTTGCACTCTTCTGGATGATATTCTTGGTATCCTCCCACAACTCATCTGGTCTTCAAGGCCTCAAACTGGTTCCTGAGATAGTTTTGAAATTCAGGTGGGATAGACTCAAGGTCGTATTTTGATTCATGTGATTTGATTTAATTTTCCTTAGCTTCAGCTTGAACTTGCATATAAGTAGTTGGTGATCTGTTCCACAATCAGCACCTGGCCTAGTTTTCTCAGCTGATATTGAGCTTCCATAGATGTAATCAATCTGATTCCTATGTATACGATCAGGTGGAAGCCATGTGTATAGTCTGTGTTTCTGTTTCTTATAAAATATATTGGAAATGAATAAATTGTTGATTGCACAAAATTTGATCATTCTATCTCCAGCTTCATTTCTGTCACCAAGTCCATGTTTTCTAACTACTGAT
>NW_006400048.1:602132-609001 GCF_000299155.1 Elephantulus edwardii | reverse complement strand
ATCGATCTGATTCCTATGCATACCATCAGGTGAAATCCAGGTATATAACCTTTGTTTATGTCTCTTAAAAAAGTACTATTAGTCCATATGTATGAATGATGCTGGTATTCAAAAGGCTTCCTTGTATGCATATGGATATTATCCTGTTGCTTACAATATTGTATTTCAAGCGACATCTAGAAATTACTTTTTTAACTATTAAAGCCACCCCATTTTTCCTCACCTTTTCATCTCTGGAGTAATATATCATATGATCCTCTCACTCAAAATTCCCCGTGCCAGTCCATCTCATCTTGCCAATACCTAGTATGTCAGTATTTGTGTGTTGTTCCACTTCTTCCTAAACAGTATCTAATTTTTCTACATTCATAGTTCTCACATTCCATGTTCCAATCACTAGTGTCTGCTTAGAGCCAGGAGGCAGGGACTACAGCTTCCCACCACCAAAAAGGTGAGCGCGACCCAGATGCCATGGATCAGCCTGAAATCATTGGCTCCTGAGGGCTGCAGGCCTTCAGGCCAGAACAAGAACACTATGTACCAGATCTACAGGACACATCACCCTCACTTGGGAAACATTACCCCTAAACTCAAGAGCGACTGGCCACAGCATAAGAAATTGGCAGCAGTTTGAAGTGTTTGGAATCATTGAAATCCCAAAAGCTTGAGATATAAGCTATCAGATCAAGGACTGGACAATGGGAGATAGATGTTGAAGGGAGTGGGTGGGAGTGGAAGGAAATGCTGGTGGATGGTGGAGCATGGATGGGTGGGTGAAGACACTTGTGTCAAGGGTGGGGACCACACTGAAACTATTGGTTAATTCTACAACTGGAGAAATATCTTTCATTCGCTCCTTTCCGTAAAATGCTTGTCTGTCAGATAATTTTCTAAATCTGAGCATTCAGATTAAGACAGATTAATAAAAAGGATTGACCATCCACTTCCAATGTATCAGGACTCCAAAAACCCTATGTACAATAGAACACACTTAGGCTAACAGGGCAACTGAGCTGGAGCTTTAAAGTATGGAAATACAAAAGAAGGAGAATGATAGTGGTAGGAGGATTTAACACACCACTCTCATCAAAGGATTTGCCATCTCAAAAAATACTTAACAAAGATGCATAAAGTCTAAACTATACATTCAGCCAACTTGACCTTGTGGATATATTCTGAGTACTTCACCCAACTAAAACTCAATTCACCTTCTTCTTAAGTGCACATGGCACATTCTCAAATTGATTATATATTAGAAAACAAAGCAAGCCTCAACAAATTAAAAAATAAATAATACAAAGTACCTTCTCAGACCACAATGCCTTATCATTAGAAATTATCTACAAGAGGATAAAACTTACAAAACTACCCATATGGAAGCTAAAAAACGCCCTGATAGAACACAATTGGGTTATAGAGAAATAAAGATTGAAATAAAAAGCTCCTTGAGTGATAATGAAAATTCTTTCAGCTTGAAAAATGCTGAATGAATTATCTTTTTATTTTCTGACTCCAGCTCATTGCATATTTTGTTATAATATTTTGCTTTGTAATACCAAGCTGTCCTTTGAAATCTTTTGTTCAATTCTCTTACTTTGTCACCTCCTCCTTTTTTTGGGGGGGGGGGTATGTTCTTGACACTCTATCTTCTGGCAATGATTTTGTTTTTTTCTTCTTCCTCTTCCTTTGTAATGATCTTTTGCTGTCTTCATGGATGTCTTTGATATTTTCCCACAGTTCCTCTGGTCTTTTATGATTGGAGTTCAGTGCCTTAAACTTGTTCTTAAGATGGTCTTTAAATTCAACGCTGTTAGACTCAAGGTTATATTTTGGCTGCTGTGGAGTAGTTTTAATTTTCTTCATCTTAACTTTGAACTTTCACATGATGATGGTTTGTTCCAAAATCGGCACCTGGTCTGTTTTTGGCTGTAGATAAGAGACTGGGATTGTTAACAATTTCAGCTTGTTCAGGTCCACAATCAGTACTCTTGGAAATAGCAGCCAGGAAATAAAAAAATGTATGGGATTAGGAACGTCTGCTGTCAGGGACCTCTTCAGAGAGCTGATGTACAAAGATGGCAGTCTAGAGTCCAAGGTGTGCCTGAGCCAGGCCATGGTCTTCACAATTAGCTTACTGTGCATCAGAGAGCTGGACAATGAATAAGAATCATAGAAGAAGAGTTCGTTTTTGAGTTGTGGTGCTGGAGAAGAGTAGTGAACATCCCATGGACTGCCAAGGTAAAAAACAGGTCTGTCTTGGAGATGATGAAAGCAACTTTCTATCTGGAGGCAAGGATGATGAAGCTCTATTTCACATATTTTGGGCATGTTGCCAGGATGGACTAGTCCTTGGAGAAGGATATCGTGCTTGGAAAGTTGGAGGGACAATGTAGGAAAGGGAGATCTTGAACGAGATTAATTGACACAGTGATTGGAGTAATAGAGGCAGGTGTGTCAGAGACAGTAAGACTGGCTCAGGATAGGGCTGGGTTCAAAGCTACTGTGCATAGGTTGCAGGTGGCTTGATGACAAATAACAACAACAACAACTTTGTACTTCTTCAATGATTCTTTCCACAAATAAAGTAAATCTTATTCCTGTGTAGTCCGTTAGATGATGTCCATGTCTAAAGTTGATGTTTGTGATTTTTCAAAAAGGTATTTGCTATGAATAAATCATAGAGTGCACAAAACTAAGTCATTCACTCTCTGGCCTAATTTCTGTCACCAAGTCTATACTTTTGTACCATTTCTTCCTCATTGTTTCCAACGTTTTCTTTCCAGTCCTCAGTAATTATTAATGCATCTTGATTGAATGTTTAGTTAATGTCAGATAATAAACTGTGGTAGAAACTCTCAATTTCCTCCTCTTTGCCTTTAGTTATATTGGTGCATATACTTGAAGAATAGTTGCATTAACAGGCCTTCTTAGTATGTGTATGGATAGTGTCCTATCACTCACAGCATTATACTTCAGGGAAGGTCTTGAATTGTCTTTTTAACTATGAAAGTAATATCATTCTTTCTCAGCTTTTCATTCCCAGTATAACAGCTCACATGATTCAAAGCAGTCCATCTAAGTTCACAGATCACAGGTGTCTACAATGCTAATTTTCATGGGTTTCATGCTATTTTTTTATAACGTTAATTTTTTCCTACTTTCATACTTTGCACATATCATGTTCCAATTATTAATGGTTTTTGGCAGGTATTTCTCATTTTGAGTGACTTCCTATGTGGGCAGTACTGTAATTATCTGTATTTCTCTGTTCATATTTTGGTTAGTCATATTGTATCCCACAAATTCCTAGGCCTTTTTTTGGGGGGGGTCAATGTCTTTATTGCAGCTTGAACTACTTTCATCACGACTGGTTCTTATTCACATGCTTCCTGAAATTGTTCAATGTCAGCTAATCTTTTTTGGTACAGTGACTCTGTGTATTCCATCCATATTTGATGCTTCTTAGATCATTTAAGATTTTGCCCATAGCATCCTTCAGTCTTGCAACTCATTCTTGAATTTACTCTTCATTTCCTACATTTTCCTTTTAGTTTATCACTCTAGCTTTTTATACATTATGTTCTAGTTCTTGGGTTTGTCTTCTTGAGCTGCTCTTTGAAATCTTTATTAATTTCTGTTACTTTATCATCTATTAATTTTGTTTTGGCTTCTTGACATTCTAGTACAGTTTTCAGAGTCTCTTCTGACATCCATTTTGTTTTTATCTTTCTCCCTTGTCTCTTTTTCTTTCTTTGTGCATGATATTCTTGATATCATCCCACAAGTCATCTATCGTTAATCAGTAGTGTTAAATGCCTCAAATTTATTTTAGAGCTGATTTTTAAATTCAGATGGGATAGACTTATGATCATATTTGTGTTTTTGTGGACATTTTTAAATTTTTCTCAGCTTCAATTTGAACTTTCACATGAGTAATTTATGATCAGTTCCACTGTCAGCACCTGGCCTAGTTTTGACTGCTGATAGTGAGTTTGTACAGTTATTCTTTCCACGGATCTAGTCAATCTCATTCTTGTGTAGTTCGTAAGGTAAGGTAAATATTATATTCATTGTTTTTTAAAGGGTATTTATGATGAATACATCATTGTACAAAATTCGATTTCTGTCACCAAGTCAATAATTTCCAACAACTAGTCCTTTTCTTTTTTCCAAATTTTACATTCCAGTCACCAATTATTATCAATGCATCTCGATTGCAATTTTCAACTGAAAAAATTGTCAGAAATTCTCAATTTCCATCCTTTGACTTTAGTTGCTGGTGTGTGTATTTGAATAGTAGTTGCATTAACAGGTCTTTTTTATATGTGTGTGGATGGTATCTTATCCTTTATAGAATTATTCTTCAGGATAGATCTTAAGATTATTATCTTGACTATGAATGCTACACCATTATTCTTCAATTTTTCATTCTCAGCATAGTAGGTCATATAATCCTCTGACTCAAAATGACAGATACAGGCCACTTCAGCTCAATAATGCCCAGAATGTCAATCTTTTTGCATTATATTTATTTTTTTACAAATACCAATTTTCCTAGATTTGTACTTTGTATATTTTACATTCTAATTATTCATGGATCTTTGCAGCCATTTCAGGGTTCTACATCTAGCACTATAGCTAACAGTGTCCATCTGTTGTTCATAGGGCTTTCTAAGACCTGCTATTTCAGATGTGGATGGCCAATCATGCTTTCTACCCTGCCTTAATCTGAGAGCTCCACTGAAACCTGTTTACCATTAGGGACCATGAGAATATTTGAAATACTGGTGGGATAGCTTCCAGCCTCACAATAACCTGCCAATCACTCTAGTCCATTACATTAACAGACAAGTGTTTCACTCATAAAAACAAATGATAAACAAGCCTGTGTATACATATTTGCCCAATAAAATAAAGTGACCGGTAAGCACTGTACCCTGAGATCAAACTATAAGAAACAAGCAGGTATATCAACAAATGGCATGTGACTCCAGCTCTTGCCTGGCAGGTGTGGGGAGTTGAGGCTGGCCAAACAATATCATTAATACCACATACAAGTGAAATCTTATTGAAGACTATCCAAAGGATACTAGAATAGTACATCAACAAAAACACTCATAGAGTCAAACTTGATTTAGACAAAGCTACAGCACTAGGGATATCATTGCTGATATCAGATGGGTCTTGGCTAAAACCAGAAAATATCAGAAAGATATCTATCTGTATTTTATTGACTATGCAAATGAATTTGACTGTGTGTTTCATATCAGCTTATGGCTAACATTGAGAATGATCAGAATCCCAGACAATTATACTTATGTGAAATCTATACTTTGACTAAGGAACTATTGCCTGAACAGGGCACATCAACACTGCATGGTTTAAAATCAAGAAAGGTATTCATTGGGGATCTATCTTTACTCCATACCTATTTAATCAGTATACTAAGAAAATCATTTGAGAAATTAGACTTTATAAAGAAGAATGTGGCATCAGGATGTGAGGAAGATTCATCAATATCCTGTATTACTCAGATACCATAAGCCTGTTTGCTGAAAGTAAGGAAGATGTTAAATGATTTTTGAAGAAGGTCAAAGACTACAGCCTTCAATATAGATTGCATTTCAACATCAAGAAAACAAAAATCCTTACTTTTGGGTTAATTGGCAACACGAAGATTAATGGAGAGATTAATGTTGTCAATGATTTCATTTTGCTTTTATCCAAAATCGATACCTTTGGTACTTACCTTAAAAAAGTTAAAAAATGTGGTGTAGTGGTAAAAACTTCCGCCAAAGATCTCTAAAAACTGCTAAAGAGCAAGGATGTAGGTTTAAATACTAAGTGTGCCTTATTCAAGTCGTGTTTTTTTCAATTATTTTGTATGAATCTGATGTTGGACAATGACTAAGGATGATAGAAGAAGAATTGATGCCTTTGAGGTATAGTGTAGAAGAGTATTGAATATTCCATGGACTGCCAAAGAACAAATACATCTTAGAGAAAGCACAACCAAGGTGTTTGTAGAGGGAATAATGGTGAAACAATCTCACATACCTTGGGCATGTTGGTAAGAAGGACCAGCCCTGGAAAACACATCTGCTTGGAATGGTGGAGGGGCCGTAAAAGAGAGGAAGACCCTCAACAAGATGGTTTGGTATAATGAATGGGGCTTAAGTGCATAAGAGATTATGAGGATGATGTAAGGTAGTGGAAGGTTCAAATCCTTTGTTTGAAGGGTTTCATAAGTCACAGTCATCTTGAAGTTTCCTGACAACAGTGACAGAAGTGAGACTGGAGATTGAATGACTTTTTTTTTTTTACAATTAATTATTTATTTATAGCAAATATACATTTCAGAAGCATAAACTGCCACCATACAAATAGGCTTTACCTGATGGACTACACAAGAATCTTAACCCAATGCCTCCAAATGGGAAAAGAACAGCAAGAATATCTAACAATTTTTTAAAGACAAGAAATTTTAATAAAGATATGATGAAAGCAGAAATAAATGGAATAGAAAACAATTGAAACTATCATTAAGACCAGGAGTTGATTTTTCAAAAGGGTTAATAAAATCAGCAGACCAATGGCAAACATAATAGAGAAAAACAAAGAAAAGATAGAAATAATTTGAATAAGAAATGATATGGGTGATGCCACAATAAAACCAACTGAAATTAAAAGAATAACAATATTAATAAAAATTATACTTTGAGAAATATGAAAACATAGAGGAAATGGACAAATACTTAGAAAGTCACATGCTACCCAAACTGACTGAAGTGGAACACTTGAACAGATCCATTACAAAAGAAGAAATTGAACAGGTCATAAAAAATCCAACAAAACCAACTAACAGCCCT
>NW_006400048.1:600135-601417 GCF_000299155.1 Elephantulus edwardii | reverse complement strand
TTTAATTTGCATCTCTCTTAGGGCTAGGGATTTTGAGCATTTCTTCATGTGTTTGTTAGCCATCTGAATGTCGTCTTCGGTGAAGTGCCTGTTATGGTTTTATCAGCTAAATGTAATCAAACATTCTGAGAAGAATTTTCATCAGTTCTACATATATGGGAATCAGATTAATTACATTTGTGGGATGACTTAATGGAGAACTTCAACATCAGCATTCAAAACAAGACCAGGAGACGATTGTTAAACACATACTCAATCAGTCATGTGGAAGTTCAAGTTAAAGGTGAAGAAAATTGGAACAAGTAAATGAGAGCCAAAGTTGAGTCTATGTCATTAGAATTAAAAACTAATCTCAGTAATAGAATTGATACATTGAACACTAATGACCAAAATCAGAGGTTAAGGAAAAGGGTCAAGGACATCATCTATGAAGAAAGCAAAAGGTCAGTGTGATTATTGAGAGGCAAGGTTTTATTGACATCATTTTGTTGAGGTGTTTTGTTTGTTTGTTTGTTTTTGTGTTTGTTTTGGGTTTTGGTTTTTGTTTTGTTTTTTTTTTTTCTTTTGGTGTTTTTGCTAGTTACTTTGGCCCATCCTGCTTTCTGTGGAACTTCTGTATGAAGGACATCTCTTAGTGTTTCCTGCAATGCTGGTCTTGTTTTTACAAACTCCTTTAGGTTCTGTTTTTCTGGGACTATCTTGATCTCTCCTTCATATATGATGGACAGTTTTGCTGGGTACAGTATTCTAAGTTGACGGCTGTGTTGAGTGTTCAGTATATGTCATTCCACTGTTTTCTTGCTTGTATGGTTCCTGCTGAGAAATCCGCATTTGATCTTATCTGCTCTTCCTTATAGTTACTCTTTGTTTTTCCCTTGCTGCTTTCAGAATTCTTTCCTTATCTTTAGTTTTAGCAAATTCGTCTATGATATGCCCTAGTGTTTTTCTTTGGGGGCCCATTCTATACGGTATTCACTCAGCTTCTTGAATACATAGTCTCTCATTAATTATCCACAGGTGACACTCCAGTGGCTTTTCCGAGGCAGTTAATTGCAAAGGAGGAGATTACCTATCCTTCTCTTGAGGAGTAGCTGGTGGATTTGAACCACGTGCCCTTGGGATTGCAGGGCAGCCTCTTACCACTAGGCCACTAGAGCACTTAACAACAACAACATTATTTATGCCTGAGAAATTTTCTTCTAGTAATTCTTCCAGAACATTTTTGGTGCCTCTATTTGCTTCTTCCTGTTCTGGGATTCTGATGATACACATATTATTTCTC
>NW_006400048.1:593611-596080 GCF_000299155.1 Elephantulus edwardii | reverse complement strand
CCCCCCCCCGTATAAAAAAGGAACCCAATGTCACAGAAGGGAAGACAGGCATATCCCTTAGTGTAGGGAGATGGGGGGAAAGAATATGCCTCAAAAAGAAGGGCAGGAGGACATCATTATGGCAGCAAAATTTTCTCTGTAAAAAGTTGAGGGGAAAGATTTCCAACGCCTCAGCATGAAGGCAGAGGCTAGAGATTGCCTTATCAATGGAGAGGAAGGTTTCTCCACTCAAACGTCCAAAGACAGAAAATGATAGTTTCTCCTCCTTGGCTTGGTCCTATTCCAGCCACTCCACTGTTCACTCTGGATTATCTTCACCTTTTTGTAGGTAAGAGTACTGCAGGGCTTAGAAGGCAGAAATTCACTTATGTAGGTTAAAAGTCAGCATTTCTGGCAGCAGCTGTGCTCCAGACTCCTCCACCTCGGGCACTACAGACTGCACTGGGCATGGCCCTCCGGAAGAAAAGGCATCTCTGGGCAGAGACACATCTTGGGGCCAGTCTTCCTCTGGGGGCAGCCCAATGAGATAAAAAATCTTGCTTAACTGGTCAGCTTCAGAGTTTCCACAGAAGAGAGGCTTCCAACGAAACATCTCTACAAAGATACAGCCAACACTCCACATGTCCACAGGAGTTACATATGTAGATTGAAGAAGAACTTCAGGAGCTTGGTACCAAAGTGTAACTACCACAGGTGTAAGAGCCATTTGGTAGCTGTAGATTCTGGCCAGGCCAAAGTCAGCCAACTTGACTGTCCCACTACCTGTCACCAGAATGTTCTCTGGCTTCAGGTCCTGATGAACGATGCAATTGGCATGAGGGAAATCAAGGCCTCTGAGAAACTGGCACATAAGATCTTTGATGGTATCCACTGGCAAGCCTGGTGTGGGTGCTTTCTCTAGATAGGTCTTTAGATCTTGATCCACATGTTCAAACACCAGAGTCACCTTGGTTTCCCAGTCAGTTCGGGCTGTAGCACAGACATCCATCAGCCGGACAACATTAGGATGCTCAAAAGCCTCTAGCCGTCTCAGTAAGGCCACGTCACGAACTGTGCTGACAGGAAGGCTCCCTTCAGTACCTTCTCCATTGGGGACTCTCACGCTCTTGAGGGCCACAAAGTGGCCACTCTTGGGATCACGGGCCTTATACACTGTCCCATAGGCACTGACACCGATCTCAGCCACTGGCTCATAGCGAGAGGTGGCCATTCTCAAATCCGGGAAAGCCTTGCCCCAGGCTAGGAGCTGCAGCGGCAGCCCATTATTGGCACCACGGAGCGGAGTTCCGAGGTGCCATGCACCCGAGCAGCTGGACGTGCTGGCACTACTGTGTCTCTTTTAAGGGTGATATCTTGCTTTGGGCTTGTGTGGGGAGTGAAGTAGTCTGCTTCTTTCGGGACATGGCTGTGGTAGAGTGTTTCGTGCCTGAGACGATAGTTGGTTCTTAATCTGACATCATTGCTCTAGAGGAAGGTTGGTTAGGCACACAAGCATGTAGGGTGGGTGCACGTGCAGACACACACACAGAGACACACACACAGATGCACTTGGGAGGGGAGTGTGGGAGAGACTTCATTCAATTTAATGCTGTCATGATTGCTCCTGATGGGTAAGTCCTGCACTGGTTTACTGATCCCTGCTGTGGCTCTCTGCTCCCCACTGTGGCTCAGTGCACCCCACAGAGGCTCACTGTAAACTGTTGACACTTGCTGAACCCTACCGGTGCTTGCTGCACCCTGCTGGTGCTTGCAGCTCCCGCAGCTCTCAAATGTCCACGTTGATCCACAGCAATGTTTTCAGAAGCACGTATATGCAGGCCTTGGGCCTGGCAGCAGTTTTTCCCCAAAGTGCCTGAGTGAGCATGGAGGAAGCCTGTTGATCACTTCTGGAAGTGGCTTCTCACCTCTGTCAAGGGGCCCAGGACCTCCCTGTTGCCTGAGTTTAGGGGTCCCATGTGGTAAGACCAGACAACAGTTTGTTTTTCAAAGTACTTGAATGAGCATGGAGGAAGCCTATTGTTCCCTTCTGGAAGTGGCTTATCACCTCTGTTGAGGGTCTGTGAATGGTTTAAATGCACCACTGAAGAGAAAAAGAGTAGCAGATGGGATTAAAAACCAAAATCCATCCATATGTTGTCTACAAGAGACCCATCTAAAAATGAAGATAAAGAAAGACTAAAAAAAGGGGGGAGTGGTAAAAAATATATAAAGCAAATGGAAACCAGAAAAAAGCAAGTGTAGTGATATTAATCTCTGATAAAATAAATTTCAATGTAAAAACCAACACTACATGATGCTAAAAATGTCAACAGAACAAGAGGACATAACAAAAATAAATGGCTATGCACCAAATGAAAGACCTGTAAAATACATAAAATAAAGATTAACAAAACGGAAAAAGGTATTCTAATGTTAGATTTTTTATTTTAGTTGGGTCTGTTGTGATGTAACCTGATTCATCTCTTATTC
>NW_006400048.1:589988-591662 GCF_000299155.1 Elephantulus edwardii | reverse complement strand
CCAGAGATCAACCCATCTATCTATGGTCAACTGATTTTTGAGAAGGAGATGAAATCGGTGAAGTGGGGAAACGACAGCCTTTTAAACAAATGGGAACTGCACCACATTAACACAATTCACTTTCTTCTCAAGTGCACATGATAATCGATTACATATTAGGATACAAAGCAAGCTTCAACAAATTAAAAAAAAACACATTGAAATAATACAAAGTACCTTCTCAGACCACAATGCCCAAATTAGAAATTAACTACAAGAGGGTAAAACTTAAAGAACCACCCATGTGAGTTGCTTTTTATGCTGGAAGTTGTGATGGCCTCTTGCATCTTGAAGAGGGACAGGTATGAAACGCTACATTCTCTCATGCCTTTCTTTTCATCCCAAGTGGGAGTTAACAGATGGGACTTGTTAGATGAACTGGAGTCTCTGGCTAACAGTCCACCAGCATGTGGGCATGCTGGAATTTTTAAATGCTGTAAGGCCCTTGGGCTTTCGGCCCTTAGGACTGCTTTTAATTGGTTTTGGTCAAACATTCTTCTAGGTAGGATAACACTGGTCTGTCGATTTGCTGTACAGAGGTAACATGTGGTTGCTGTGATGCTGAACACTGTTGCCCTAATGTGCCAAACGTGATATTGGTCACCCATGGTGGACAGTGTTTCGTGGAGTTCCCTGATTAAAAGAACCTTGGAATCAGGAGTGGCATCCTCTTTCTAGATAACTTCCTTTTGGAAACCTTATGAACTTGGAGAAAGAAAGTTATACAAGTGTTCAGATCTTTTGTTCATAGGGTCGCTATGAGTTGCCTACAACTCAATGGCATTTAACAACAACAAGACCAACTGTGTAGAGTGGTAGGATATAAAATCAATATCCAAAGGATCCAGGCCATAGTCTTCACAATTGTTTGCTATGCATCAGAAAGCTGGACAATGACTAAGGATGATACAAAGAGAATTGATGCCTTTGAGCTGTGATGCTGGAGAAGAGTTTTGAATATACCATGGATGGGCAGGAGAACAAGCAGGTTCATCCTAGAGAAGGTGAAGCCAACCTGCTCCTTGGAGGCAAGGATTCTGATGTTTCCTCTGACATACTTTGGGTATGTTGCTAGGAGGGATTGGTCCTTGGAGAGGGACATCATGCTTAGAAGGGTGGAGGGAAAGAAAGAGAGGGAAACCTTTGATGAGATGGATTAATACAGTCACTGGTGTATTGAGGATAGGTTTGGCAAAGGCAGTAAAGTTGGCACAGGATAGAGCAGATTTCAGGGTTATTGTACATAGTGTCACTAAGAGTTGCAAACAATTTGATGACACATAACAACAACAACACCCAAAAATCTGATAGCCTAGTGGCAAGAAGTTGCACTGCAATCTGGAAGGCATGCTATTAAAGGCCACCAGCTGCTCCATGGGAAAAGGGTGGGCACTTTTCTCCTGTGCTATTAAGTGCCTCTGAAAACCCATGAGAGGGTTAGCTACAGACCGATTCCCACTGTACAGTACACAACAAAAACAACTATATCTCTATCTCTATATCTATCTATGTATCTTGCTCACAAATAGTGCCAAGAAATCTGGAGGACAACCACTTGGCCAACTGACTGGAAGATCTATATTTGTTCCCAATCGAAGGGTGTCCCAACTGAGTGTGGAAACTACAGAACAATAT
>NW_006400048.1:584318-588627 GCF_000299155.1 Elephantulus edwardii | reverse complement strand
TCTATCTATATCTTCATCTATGTCTGTCTATCTATCTATCTATCTATCTATCTATCTATCTATCTATCTATCTATCTATCTATCGGCTTCCTCTATAGTAGCAAAGAGAACCCAGAGAAGGAAACCATGAAAGCAATACCATATAGAATAGGTAACCACAAATTGAGATAATTGAGAATGAACCAAACTAGAGACACAAAATACCTGTACAAAGAAAACTACTAACATTTCTTCAAGAAAGAAAAGACCTAAATAGCATAAAATAAAATACTTAAAGAAATGGGTAACTATGTTCTATTCATGGATAGGAAAACTGAATATTGTAGAAATGACCATCTTACCAAAGGCAATCTACATGTTCAATGTAATTCCAATCCAGATAACCCAACTCAATTTTCAGGGAGATCAAAAGGGAAATTTTCAAGTTTCTTTGGAGAGGAAAGAGACTCTGAATATGAAAAGCACTTCTGAAAAACAAAAATTAAGTGGGAGGTATAGCATTCCCTTACCTCAAATCCTACTCTCAATGGTAGTAACCAAAATAGCCTGGTATTGGTACAATGGTAGGCACATAGACCAATGGAACAATACTAAGAACCCAGGAATGGTCAACTGATATTCAACAAGGAAATAAAACCTATCAAATGGGGAAATGACAACTTCTTCAACAAAAGGTGTTGGCAAAACTTGACTGCTACCTGTAGAAAGCTGAAACTAGATCCATACACAAAAATCAGCTCAAAGTGGTTCAATTATCTGGGAATAAACTCAAACCCAGAAAGTTCCTCATAGACAAACTGTGGTTTATCTTAAGTGAACTAGTGTGTATGGTATAAAAAGAGTGCCAAATATAGCCTGAAATGAAAAATCTAGAAAGGATAAAATTGATGAATGGAATCTTCTAAAGATTGAATCCCTGTGTGCATCAAAAACTCTTTCCAACAGAGTGAAAAGAAAATGTACTAATTAGGAGAGTACATTTGGCAATACCATTTCAGACAAAGGTCTTTTATCTAAAGTTTACAGAATCCTATAGGGCCTCCACAAGAAAAAACTGATAACACAATTACAAAATGGGCAAAAGACATGGAAATAATTTTCACAGAGGAAGTTATTTGTATTGCCAACAGACACATGATGAAATGCTTCCTAACAGTGGCAAAGTTTAGCAAGACAGTAAGTAATAAATGTTGGAGAGTATGAGGTGAAATAAGAACTCTGTTGGTGAGATTGTAAAATGGTACAATCACTGTGGAAGGCAAGTGTTTCTTCAGAAAGCTGTATCTAGAAACTCCATATGACCCAGATATTCCACTGCTTGGAAAATGAGAAATGAGGCACAATTGGAGATTTGTACACCAATGTTCATCGCAGTGTTATTCACCATTGCAAGAACATGGAAACAGCCCAAATGTCCAAACACAATCAAATGATTTGAGAAATTATGGTAGATTAACATGATAGAATACTGTGCAGCACATAGGAGCAATGATTTTGTAAATCACTACCTAAGTTGGCAGGGGATGAAGAGCTTTATGCTATGTGAATTAACTTTGTCTTAGAAGGACAAAAACTATATAAGACCCTTATTTTAGAAATAGATAAGTAGTAAAAAGTGTATGAGGATCTAAAGGTGGAAGGTCTGAGCAGAGGGATGAGTTTGGGCAGGGTGGTGATAATCATAAGGTTGCTCTTTTGATGGGTGGGTGGCAGGGTAGGTTAAGGAAAAGGGAACGATCCAATGCGGAAAACAATATGTACAAACTTTGTGAGCAAACCAATATAAAATAATTTTTAAAAATAAAAAATAAATTATAATAAAATATACAAAGTATTGGAATTAGAAAACAGGGGAAGAACCCACTTGGCATTTCTCAAAGAGAACTAAAATAATAATAAATATGCAAAATATTGAGTAGTGCAAGAACCATGAAAAGATTGAAGGACTACACAGAGTCACTCTTCCAAAAAGGTCAACACTCAACTATTTCAGAAAGTAGCATATGATTTAGAAGTAATGGTACTGAAGAAAGAAGTTAAAGTTGCACTGAAAGCACTGGCAAAAAAATAAGGCCTCAGGATTTGATTGATGTTTCACTAAAGAGGGGCAACCCTAGACATACCCATATCAAGAAATTTGGATTGTAACTAACTGACCAATTGACTGGAAGAGATTCAGAATTTTTCCCATTCCAAAAGAAGATGACTCAATAGATTTTTTAAAATTATCAAACAATATCATTAATATTACAAGCAAGTAAAATACTGGTTAAGATTATTTAAAAGCAGCTGGATCAGTACAACACCAGAGAACTGCCAGAACTTCTGAATCTGGATTCAGAAGAATCCATGGAATGAGAAATATTATTGCTGATATCAAATGGATCTTTCCTGAAAGCAGAGGAAAGCAGATAGATATTTACTTGTTCTATTGACTATGTAAAACCATTTGGCTCTGTAGATATAACAAATTATGGCTAACATTGAGAAAAATAAAAATCCCAGAACATTTAATTGTGTTCGTCTGAAACCTATACCTAGAACAAGAAGTTACTATCTGAATATAGTAAGAGTAAGGAAGTATTGCATGGTTTAAAATCAAGAAAGATGTGTATCAATCTTTATACTTATCATTAGAGAAGCTTGACTTTATGAAGAAGAATGTGGCATCAAGATTAGAGGAATATTCATCAATATCCTGTGTTATGTAGGTGATATAACCTTGCTTGCTTACAGAAAGTGAAAAAAAAGACCTGAAACATTTACTGAAGATGATCAGAGGCTACAGTCTTTAATAAGAGTTACATCTCAAAATCCATAAAAAATATTTACCACTGGGCCAATAGGCAACATCATAAAAGATGGATAAAAGACTGAAGTTGTCAGCTACTTAATTTTACTTGGATGCACAATCAAAACTCATGGCAGCAGCAGTCAGGAATTTTAAAAAATGCATTTATTGGAAAAATCAGCTGTCAAAGACTTCTTTAAAAGTGCTAAAGAGTGAGTATATAACTTTGAAGACTAAGGTGTGCATGATCTAATGTAGTATTTTCAATTGTTTCCTAAGCATGTGAATGTTGGACAATGAATAAGGAATGTTGTTGTAGCTCAAAGTCTCCACAGTAGACTGAACTTGGGAGGAGGGATTGTATAACAACGAAATAATTTTTCTTTTATTTTTCAAAGAGAAGAACAAACTAGGGGGGAGGGATGGGCAGGGAGAAAAGTGCAACAATGAATAAATGGAAATCCAAAATGTCTGTAAATTTTCATTAAAACTATTAATAATAAAAAAACCAAAACAAACAAACAAAAAAGTCTCATCTGAGGTCTTCCTCTCTTGCTCTGTCCCTTGACTCTCCCAAGCATGATGTCCTTCTCCAAGAATCAGTCCTTCCTGGCTACATGTGGATCTTTAAAATCCTAGCCTCCAAGAAGGAACTTGTTTTAATCCTCTCTAAGTCAGATCTGTTTTCTTTCTTGATGGTCCATGGTATGTTCAAAACTTTTCTCCAGCACCATAATTCAAAGGCATCAATTCTTCTGTCATCCTTAGTCATCCAGCTCTCTGATGCATACCAAGTAATTGCAAAAACCATGGACTAGATCAGGCACACCTTAGTCTCTAGACTGGCATCAATGTTTCTCAGTAATCTGGAAAGGTCCTGACAGCAGATTTACCTAATGCAAGTCAGATACATACCAAAGAACAGTTGATGCCTTTGAACTGTGGTGTTGGCAAAGAGTATATCCCATGAACTGCCAAAGGGCAATCAAATATATTTTGGAGGAAGTGCCACCAAGATGCTTCTTAAAGGCAAGGAAAATGATACTTCATCTCACATACTTCATCAATGTTATGAGATGGGTCTAATCTTTGGGAAAAGGCATTCTGTTAGGAAAGGTAGAGGCTCATCCAAAGAGACAAAGATACTCAAGGAGATGGATAGACATAGTGACAACAACAATGACTTCATGCATAGATCATGAGGATGTAGCAGGTTAGAGAAAGGTTGCTCAGATCTTTTGTGCCATATTCCTAGTATATAATGTTGTTGTTGTTATGTGCTGTCAAGTCGTTTGCGACTCATAGCGACCCTATGTACAACACCCCTAAACCCTGCTCTATCCTGTGCCAATCGCATTGCTTCTGGCACACCCATCCCGATTACCCCAGTCACTGAATCAATCTACCTCACAGAGGGTCTTCCCCTCCTGCGCTGTCCCTCTACTCTAACCAGCATGATGTCCCTCTCCAAAGACCTGTCTCTCCTTGCAACATGTCCAAAGTATGTCAGACAAAGCC
>NW_006400048.1:565879-583694 GCF_000299155.1 Elephantulus edwardii | reverse complement strand
TCATAGAGCCCAGCCTCTCGGATAATCTGCTCTGCATACAGGTTGAAAAGGTATGGAGATAGGACACATCCCTGGTGTACACCCTTCCCAATTTTGAACCATTCAGTGTTGCCATGCTCTGTTCTGACAACTGCCTCTTGGTCCAAGTATAGGTTTCGCATTAGCACGAATGTATGAAGACAATATTATATGAAGATTCTCCTGTCACTCAGTGCTTTCAGGAAAAAGCCCACTTATTTAGTTTACTGATAAAATTTCTCTTAGCTTTCCCAGGCTTTTCCTTCAACATTATCTGCCGTGGCTGTTCTCCACATTGGGCTTCTCCGTTGTCTACATTCATACTCTTTTGCTCTAGTAATATTTATTTCTATTCTTTCAACAAACATTTATTGCATATTCACAATGTATCATTCAAAATACATTGTGTACTAAATACTGAAGAGAGATTGACAAGTCCATGCTGGAATAATCCCACTCATTCTCTCCTCTAGTACTTACAGTGCTTCATTGATAGAATGTTCACCTTGCTTGTGGGAGGTTTCAGTTGGTTTCTTGGGAACTTTGCCTTCCTGTTAGTGTAGGCTTGCATGCTTTTGTGATGCTGAACAGGTTTCAGTGTAGCTTCCAGACTAAGGAAGACTAGGAAGCACGGACTGCTACTGCTATTGCTACTTCCTAAATATCAGTCAATGGAAACCTTATGGTTGCAATAGTTTGACCCAAAACTGATCATACAGCTATCCCAGGATAGGGCAGCATTTTTCTCTATTGCTCATGGAGTCAGTAGGATTCAGGACTGACTAAACGGTAGTTAGCAGCAACAAGAGCTCCCCTCCATGCTTACTCTTTCTGCCACAGTTTTACTTTTGTGCATATACTTCTTTCTCTCTTTGATCAACTCCTATTCTTTTGCCAGGTAGAAAACTTAAATGTAATGCTATCCCTCCTCTCTGACCAAGTCAGCTTCTTTTTCCACATCTTTCCACAGCCACAGACTCCCCTACCCAGTTCTTACCATGCTTCAAGTTTGTTATGAACCAATGGCCTTACGGGTCAATGCAGTAACTATGGAATAATAGGAGTTATGTCTATGACCCAGCCTTTGTCATTGGGATTTACCTGCATGAATACAGCCCTACCTAAAATAGGTGCTTTTCCCTCAATGTTCTTTTAAAATTATTATTTTAGTGAAATTTTACCAGTTGGTTTTCATTCACTCGTACATACACACTTTCCTCCTTTCCCTTTCTCCAACTTACTTTGTAACATTTGTCCTGTTCTAGATTGTTAATTGGCATACATATGATGTCTTGTTGTTGTTAAGTGCCGTCAAGTCCCAGGCGACTCATAGCGACCCTATGAAGGAGAGTCCTTGATGCTTGGGTGCCTTTCATCCTCTCTCCAGGTTCATAGACTTTCCGGAGGCAAGCTATTATGGAAGTGGATGCCACTCCTTCTTCCAAGCTTGTTTTAATCAGGGAGCTCCACCCCACTCTCTGTCCACATTGGGTAGCCAACCATTAATGCATTTGACACATCAGTGTCACAGTGTTCAGCCTCACAGCAACCACAAGTTATCTATCACTGTATGACCTAAAGGAATGTCTGAACAAAAACAATGAAAGACTGGTACTTTATCCTTTCTTGTTGTTGTCAATGTTTCTAAGGACATTACATAGCCAGTAACATTCTGTGTGCACCAGAGAAGAGATACTTCTGTGAACTACCAGCATTGGGAGCTACACCCCTCAGGAAAACCTAGCTAAGAACAACTGTAAATCTAAGCCAGGCTCTTGACCAGTGTGGCATACAGCCTCAGTCAACATATGCATGCTTAATTTAATCACATGTTTAAAGTCTGCTGGCATGCAATTATCATGAATTTAATTAAATCTCCTCAAACATTATGTTGAAGAATGAACTCCTATACTTGTAAAGGCTTTATCATTTGTTATGTTAATGAAGTGACACATCAAATTATGGTACTTCTACATCTATTTCCTTCTGGGTGGTAGTGTATAAAAAGAGAAAACAGACTTGAGATACACAGGGAAAGATGTTGTGTGAGTACAGGAAAACCAAGAAGCCCCTAAAGATTCAGAAGCTGGAAGAGACAAATTCTCTGTTCCAACAGAAAATTCATTCTGGAGGCAAGCAATTAACAATCTTGGCTGCTAACAGAATGGCTGTAGGTACTAATCTAGCCAAGGGAGGCTCAGAGGAAAGGCTTGGAAATCTATTTCCAAAGGAACAGCCACTGAACTTCATGGAGTACAGGAATCCTCTAACATACCTGGGTGTCAAGAGCTGGGATCCACTCCACAGCAGCAGAAAGGGTGTGTATATCTTCACTCCAGTCTGGACTTCAGCGTTTTCCACAGCTTTGAGGCTGTAAATCCTTATTCTGAAACTACTCATCTGAGATATTTTTTTAGTATCAAGGCAACTAAGGCAAAAAGCCAGGAAAAGGAGTTACACTGTGACCTCAATAACATTCAGACAAGAGTAGTCTAACTAGTATCATTTGCCTGGCTTATAGGAATAAAACATACAAGGGAAATATGAGTCCACCTATAAGATGCTGGACAGCTGAGATGATTTGTGATTCTGTCAGCACAAGAATTAGAATAACTCCTCACACTGCTGGGTTCATTGTTACCATGGACTGGTGGACAGACATCTTTATTATTTTCCCTCACAGATGCCCCTGGTTCTAATTAGAGTCAGGGCCTTGACCCTCTGTGAGCTGATGGTAATTTTGCCCCATACCTTATTGACTAACTGGAAAAGGCAGGTTAATGATGTCTGAACGGAAGGTATATTATTAGAAGTGAGTCTGTGAAGCAAACACCCTGTGACTCTAATCTTCAGAATGCTGACTCCTGAGGTCAGTAATTGGGTGCACAGAATTCACCAGAACAGCAGGCCTAAGCCTGTCTTCAGACCTCTTTGAAATGCAGTTCTTGAGGTCAGAGAAATAATTGCTTCATTTGAAGAGGGTGGAGAGAGATGGGGGGGAGGGAGGAGAAAGTGTTCATTATTTCTCCAGTTGATCAATGCACCATGCTCTCAATATCCCATCTAATTAAAATAACACAGCTTGCTTGAGAAACTCAATCATTTCCACAGTGATTCTTGTCTGTTTGCTCCTCCTGCCAGCTCAGAAATGCCTAATGGCAGATAAATCCATAGTCTTCTTGGTTTCATCATTAATTCAGCAGCCAGGGTGCCACAGTGCTCATTAAATTTCTTTGCCCCTTGCTTTATTAAAACCCTTAATTAACTGGGAGGATATTTTAACGTCAGTGCTTTGCAACTTTCCAAAGAGAAATGCCAATATAATCAGCTTGAACTCTTGACCATCACTCTCAGTGCAAATTTGTGCTTCTTCTCACCTCTTGGGGGAAAGTGGTTCTGAATTCTACTCTTAATACACAGACAGATGATAACCCAGATACTGTTATCAGTTCTCTTGGAATAGCCAGGAAATGGAAATGTTCAGAATGTTCTGAAGTTCAGTCATTGTATCACAACCCTAGTACAATTAAGTGTCTCTTAATATCTATGATATGTTCTGTAGGATAGAATGTTATGTACTTTGAACATTGTATGAACTCCATGCCATAATCTAGCCCTGCTTTTTCTTTAAATACCTAAAAACAAGTTTTCCACCTTAGCAGCACTAAACACGTGGAAAAGTAGATGTTTTATTTTTTGGGAAGGGCTTGTATTTGATCTTAAATCCACATAATTAGCAATTTTTCCACATAGTTGCCTCCAGTTTCTTCTTTAAACTGGTTGCTTTCAATGGAGCTACTCCTTTAACAGCTTCAAGAATTCTCCCTTAGTTTTTGAGGATATCTAATTGCCATGTCGTATGTCTAAATTATAAGCTACAGTTCTCCATATTCATACAATTAATAAAAATACAGTGACTCTAACTTCTGTTGTTTAATGACCTTTCTGTGTGTGTGTGTGTGTGTGTGTGTGTTTCACGTTCCTTTATTGACACTGTGTTTCATACACTCATTCCCATACATTGTGTCTTATAAAACGAATCGTCATTTAACTATTCCCATCATTACCCTGTCTTTTCTGGTCCCAGCTGGATATTTCCCATTTCCTTTATGCTAATGACCTTTTGTTTAATTTCCAAATCAACCCTTCTCCTTTACCTCTCATTGCTGCTCTCACGAGCACTTTGAAGCATTTGTGATTCATAATGCAGTTGATGGTAATGTTTTCCAAAGAAAATGAGACACAGAAATAATACTATGACACTTAATAGATGTGAGCTATACAGATCAGATGCTGCTGTCTGTGAGTTGAAGCATACACTGTTAAATGTAAAAGAGTAACACAAGTCAGTAGCACAAGAGTTTATTATGACTATCAAGACACAGGCACTATATATATGCTGCCCCACTAAACAGCTAGCAAGGCAATTGCTCTATACCCAAGATATACACATGCTGTTTGTAAGACACTGTCAAGTTTGCTCCATCTCTTTCTGTTATGGGGATTTCTGAACTCTTATCAGACCCTTATAGGGCCATATATGTATATACATTTACCCCAATGAACATTTTATGTTATGTGACTAATCTCAGAAACATTCTAGCTAATAGCATGGGGCCTATCTAGTGTATTCAACCATTATTAAAAAGACAAAATATGGGATCTGATGAAAAGGGAGTGCTGCTTCTCTTCTGATACAACCTGCATTATTCCTGTGGACCAGACTTCATACAGCCTCACACACAAAGAAAAGAGAAAGCAAGTATAGATGAAAAGCCAAAATGCACACTACACAAGGAAAGAGTAAGGGGTAGGGAAAAAATCCAAAAATCCATAAATGAGGACTAGCCGTCACCAGGGTATTAAGCTTCCTGGGCCCAAGTAAAGTACATGGACAGAGGAGGCTATAAATCACAGAGGATCCACTGAAGGCTGACGGGGGACAGCCACTGGTCTGGATCTCAGAAGACCTTGAGGCATTGATCTTTAATGCACATAGCTTTGGAGTGTGATCTTCAGTTAGCTTAATTTCAATAACCACATCAACTTCTAGGAGTTCAAGATGCTTCTAGCAATATGTCTCTGACTTTCCTCCCAGGGACAGAGGTTGAGAAAATTCTGGGACACCGGAAATTTGGCAGGTACTGCCCCTTTTGCATCTGACTTGGCCATTGACATGATGCTTTACTATCTGCCGTTTAGAGCATAAGATCTTTTTTGCTTTCAGCAGTGCTAAGCGGTGCAGACATAATTTAAGGATAAATTAAAAAGAAAGTTATAGGCTTAAGTCAAGCATATTTGAAAAAAGATTTTTTTGTTTTCAATTATTATTTCTCTCCTTGAACTGTAAAGTGCTGCTATGAGTTGAATAGTGTTCCCTCAAAAGCTATTTTAAAGTCTGAAACCTGAGTACTTTGAAGATGAACTTGTTTGGATACAAGGTATTTGAAGACATTATCTGGTGTTCCAGGCCAGGCTGGAACAGGCTGTTCCTAACATTGTGTGAGTGATATTTTTAAACTTGGCTTCCTACTGATGCCCCTTATGCACTGCCATTGCCAGCCAGTGGGAGCTTCATGTTGCTCTGATGCCAAAGTGATTTTAATGAAGCTTCCTAAGACGGACTTGGATAAATGTCCTGGTGACTCTACTTTCAAAAATCAGCCAATGAAATTCTATGGATCACTTTATTGAAAGTAATCCTGGAGAAGTGCAAAATGGAGCACTGTTTCATTCTGTTACATATGGTATTCCCACAGCAAATAACAGCTAATACTAACAGTTGTAAAACTAAAGAGAAATAGAGTCATAGAGGCCCAGAGAGAAATGAAAATAGAGGCAGAGATTAGAGGTTTGCTGTAATGAACTTCCTACTATAATGGGAGCTTCTTGAGCTATTAGAAGCTGGGAGAGAAAGACATCTTCCATCAGAGCTTTCGGATACAGTGGTCCTGAAGCATCCTGCATTTGAATTTTAGGTTTGAGTACTTCGAAAGAATTAATTTGTTTAATCTTAAGCCACCCACTTTGAAATACTTTGTTCCCGCACCTTTAGAAAGTAAATACAGACACCACCATGGTAAATATCATTAATAGTGTTTTAGCCTTTGTCCTTATAATTTCCTTTTCTTCTAGAGGTTGTGAATTAGCTTGTTGGGTTTTTTTTTCTATTTATTAGCGTTGTCAGTTAAAGTAGATTATTTTACTTCTTTCTTCTTTTTAATGTAGTTGCCTGTTGCTGCTAACTGTCCACTGAGAATTGTTTTATTGGTATCCCAGAAGTTTTGATATGTTGTATTTTCATTTTCATTTGTGTAGAGGAATTTTTTTATTTTATTTTTTATTTCTCCTATTACACAATAGTACTTGAGCAGGGTGTTATTAAGCTTTCATGGATTTTTTTTTTAATCCTTATCCTCTTGTTAATTTTAGTTTTATGGTATTGTAGTCTGAGAAGATACTTCATATTATTTCAATATTTTTTTAGTTTGTTGAGGCTTGCTTTGTATCTTAACATATGATCAATTAATGGGATGTTGTTGTTGTAGTTGTTGTTAGGTGCCATTGAGTCATAGACGACTCATAGCGACCCTATGAATGAAAGACCTGAACACTTGTATAACTTTGGTCAATTCCCATGTCCATAGAAGCAAGCCATTTTAGAAGTGGATGCCACCCCTGCTTCTAAGCTTGTTTTAATCAGAGAGCTCCACCAAACACTGTCCACCATGGGCAACCATTATCTCATTTGACACAACAGTGTCATAGTGGTTAGCATCACAGCAACCACGAGTTAACTTTGTATAGCAATGCACAGACCAGTACTATACCACTTAGAAGAATATTTAAAAAAAAATTAAACCAGGTCTGAGGGCCACAGATTAAAATCACCCACCTTTGGCTTGGTAGCATAACTTTCTGTCTACTTGGCCAACATAGTTCTGTGTTGTCATTTTTGTGTTCAAGTGCTGTCGAGTCTTAGATGACTCATAGCAACCCTATGAACGAAAGACCTGAACACTTGTATAACTTTGGTCATTTCTCCGTGTTCATAGAGCCTCCAGAAGCAAGAAAACAATTGAAACCATAAAAAATATCAAGAGTTAGTCCTTTGAAAGGCTCAATAAAAGAGACAAAGCACTGGCACACTTAAAAACAATAACAACAACAACAACAACAAGAAGATAAAGAGAAGACACAAATAACTTGAATACAAAATGTAAGAAGTAGCATCACAACAGAACCAGTTGAAATTACATTTATAATAACAGGATATTATGGAAAGTTATATTCTGATAGTGGAAGGAGGAGTGGCATCCACTTCCATAATAGCTTGCCTCCAGAAACCCTATGAACCTGGAGAGAGGATGAAAGGCACCCGAGCGTCGAGGACTCTCCTTCATAGGGTCGCTATGAGTCGCCTGCGATTCGACGGCACTTACCAACAACAACAACATACTCTGATAGGGCTATTTCAAGGCTGGGAAGATGAGTGGAACGGCTGGATTCTGAAAAGGTGTGTTTTCTAGTTTGGGGTTGAGACTAGCATGTGACTGATGTTCACAATAGGGTGTGAGCTGATTGAATTTGGCCTCATATTTAAAAAGGCTTTTGGGCCCTTGAGCCTACAGCCTTTGGGCCTGCTTTTTATGGATCTCCTAAATAAACGGGCTTGGAAACAGGAGTGGCATCCACTTCCAAAAAAAGCTTGCCTCTGTAAACTCTATGAACTTGGAGGAAATATCTCAGTCACAAAAGGACAAATACTGCATGGTGCCACTGCTGTAAAATGAGACTGATATCAGAGTCGGGGTAAGACTGAGAAAAACTAGATAAATTGTGTATACTGCACTGAAACAGATGAGGGAGAGAATAATTTAAAAGGGATGTATGATAGGGTAATATGGTTATCACAAGATTCCACAATTAAGGTTGCATAGTGGAATGTACTTGGGGCAGTGGGACAGGCGCGGGGGGATTGGGTACCAGAGAGGGAGTGTTTCTTTTACTTTTCAAAGAGAGGAGCGAACTCGGTGGTGGGAGGAGGGCTGGGTGGGGAGAGAAGTACAGCAATGAATGAATGGAAATCCAAAATCTCTGTAAATGGTGATTTACATTATTAAAATAAAAAAATTACAAAAAAGGGGGAAACAGGATATTACACTTACTCTTTTTTAAAGTTTCCCTGTTCATATTTTTAAAAACTCTATCACTACATAGTCTGCAAAAATAGAAATTAACGTATAGTTAAAAAAAAAAAAGACTTTCCTTCATAGGGTCACTATGAATCGCCTACGACTTTATGGTACGTAACAACAACAACAACAACAACAACATACTCTGATGCATTTGAAAACTCAGAGGAAATGGACAAATTCCTATAAACTCACACCCTACCCAGATTGACATACAAAAATGTAGAATACTTTAACAGACCCCTCACAAATGAAGCATTCTATTCGTTTGCACATGGTACCTTTTCCAAAACTGATCACCTATAAGGACATAAAGTAAGCCTCAACAAATAAAAGCATTGAAATAATACAAAGTATCTTCTCAATCACAGTATTATAAAACTGGAAATCAGTGACCAAAGGGTAAACTTACAATACCACTTACACAGAAGCTAAAAAAACCCTGCTTGAACATGAAGTTATAAAACATGGGTTTATGGAAGGCTGTATGGGACTTTCTCAAAAACTTGCAAATAGAAATACAATTTGACCCAGCAATTCCTCTACTGGGACTATATCCTAAATAAACCATAATTGCCACTCAGGCAGATATATGCACACCCATATTTATTGAGGCTTTTTTTCACAATAGCTAAGAGTTGGAAACAACCTAAGTGCCCATCAACAAATGAATGCATAGAGATGCTCTAGTATAGTCACACAATGGAATACTAAGCTGCAATGAAAAACAAGATACTCATGCAATATTATTCAAAACAGGTGACTCTGGAAGACATTATGCTGAGTGAAATATCTCAGTTACAAAAGGACAAATACTGTATAGTGCCCTGCTGTGTCTGATACAGGCCATGGTCTTTGCAATCACTTGTTATGCAGCAGAGAGTTGTACAATGACCAAGGAGGGTAGAAGGAGAATTGATGCCTTTGAGCTGTGGTGCTGGAGAAGAGTATTAAGAGTACCATGGACTGTTAGGAAAACGAACAGATTCATCCCGGAAAGGGTTAAACTGGGTGGCTCCTTGGAGGCAAGGATTCTGAGGATCCGTCTAACATACTTTGGACATGTTGTAAGGATAGACCCGTCCTTGGAGAAGGGCATCATGCTTGGGAGGGTGGAGGGACAGCACAGGAACTGTAGGCCCTCTATGAGGTGGATTGATTCAGTGGCTGGGGTAATCAGAATGGGAGTGTCAGAGACAGTGCTATTGGCACAGGACAGAGCAGGGTTTAGGGCTGTTGTACATAGGGTCGCTATGAGTGGCAAGCAGCTCGACGGCACATAACAACAACAACAACTACATAGGAAATGGATTTCCTGAAATTCACACCCTATCTAGACTGGCATGGACAAATGAAGAACACTTGAAAAAAATCACAGAAGATGAAGTTGAGTAGGTCTTAAAAATACACTGCCCCCCCAAAAAAAATTCCACGCCCAGATGGCTTTACAATTGAATTCTGTCAAAGATTCAGAGAAGCCTGATCACCAATTATATTGAACTTATTTTAAAAAATGGAAAAGAAAGAACACTCTCAGAGTCACTCCATGAAGTAAGTAAAATCTTAATACAAAAACCAGGAAAAGATGTTACTCATAAAGAAAAGTATAGACCAATATCTCTATAATAAATCTAATGAACATAGTTGCAAAAATCCTTTAAAAATCCTGCACAATAGAATCCAACAACACGTAAAAAAAATCATAATAAACAAGTTAGATTCTTAACAGGTAGGCAAGGATAATGCAACATGAGAAACACGTATCATTGTAATTAATCACATAAACAAAGCAAAGAACAAAAACCACAATAACCTGTAAATTGATGCAGAAAAGTCATTGGACAAAATGAATATCCCTTCTTAATTAAAACATTCAGTAAAATAGGAATAAAAGGGAATTTGCTCAACAATGTGAAACAAATTTACATCAAGTCAAGAACTAACATCATTCTTGATGGAGAAAGACTAAAAGCATTCCCCTTGTGAACAAGGAACAAGCAAGGATGCCCATTCTCACTACTCCTCTTCAATATTGTATCTAGTACTTGTTAACTGTGGCTGACTCTGAGAAGAATGGGAATCCCGGAACATTTAATTGTGCTAATGTGAAACCTATACTTGGAGTAGTATACAAAAGACAGTAGTCAGAACAGAGCAGGGTAACATTGCATGGTTCAAAATTGGGAAGGGTGTATGCCAGGGATGCATGCTGTCTCCATACCTTTTCAACATGTATGCAGAGCAGATTATCGGGAGGCTGGGCTCTTTGAGGAGAATTGTGGCATCAGGATTGGTGGAAGATCTATTAACAATCTGCATTATGCAGATGACACAATCCTGCTTGCTGAAACTGAGGAGGACCTCATGCACTTGCTGCGGAGGGTCAAGGACTGCAGCCTTCAGTATGGACTGAGGCTCAATGTCAAGAAGACAAAGATTCTCACCACTGGACCAATTGGCAGTGTCAGGATGGATGGCGAAGAGATTGAGATTGTTCACAGCTTCAGTTTGCTTGGCTCAACAGTCAACACTCTTGGCACCAGTAGTCAGGAAATCAAAAAGCGTATCACGATGGGAAAGTCTGCTGCTAGGGACCTCTCTAAAGTACTCAAGAGCAACGGTGTCTCTCTGGAGACTAAGGTGTGCCTGATACAGGCCATGGTCTCTGCAATTGCTTGTTATGCATCAGAGAGTTGGACAATGAGGAGGGAGGGAGGATAGAAAGAGAACTGATGCCTTTGAGCTGTGGTGCTGGAGAAGAGTACTGAATGTACCATGGACTGCCAGGAAAACAAACAGATTCATCTTGGAGAGGATTAAACCAAGCAACTCCTTGGAGGCAAGGATTCTGGGGCTTCGTCTGACATATTTTGGACATGTTGCCAGGAGGGACGGGTTCTTGGAGAGGGACATTTTGCTTGGGAGGGTGGAGGGATGGCACAGGAGGGGAATACCCTCTATGAGATGGATTGATTTGGTGACCTGGGTAGTTGGCATGGGTGTGTCAGAGGCAGTGCGGTTGGCACAGGATAGAGCAGGGGTTAGGGCTGCTGTGCATAAGGTCGCTGTGAGTCACAAACAACTCAACGGCACATAACAACAACAACAACAACAACAACAACTTGCTAACACAGTATGAAAAGGGATGAAATAAGAGTCATCCAAATTGGCAAAGAGGTGGAAGAACTGTCACTATATACATGATGATATAGGACGGTGTACACAGAAAACCATAAGGACTCAACAAATAAAAAAAATTTAGTAGACCAGTTTAGAAGAGTGGCAGAATATAAGATCAATTTACAAAAATTGATGGAATTCCTGTAGGAGACACACGAAAGGAAACAAAGAAAACAATACCATTGACAATAGCCAACCAAAAGTTGAAATACTTATGAGTTGAGCATGTCTTGGATTGTGGGGATAGTTTAGAAAAGTACAAGGGTTAGATCTGTTGTTCATAGAATTGCTGTGAGCCATAGAGAACTCTGTTAACCTAGTGGATAGAAAGTTGTGCTATCAAGCCAAAAGTGGGTGATTTTAATCCATGGCCCTCAGGTCTAGTTTTAATTGTTTTTGGTCAAACTTTCTTCTAAGTGGTATAGCACTGGACTATCCATTTGCTGTACAGAGGTAACTCATGGTTGTTATGATGCTAAACTCTGTGACACTGATGTGTCAAATGTGATAATGTTTACCCATGGTGGATAGTGTTTGAAAGCAGTAGTGGCATCCACTTCTGAAATAGCTTGAAGAAACTCTGTGAACTTAGAGAACCGATGAAAGTTCAGGTGTTTCATTCATAGGGTCACTATGAGTTGTCTACAACTCGATGGCACACAACAACAACAACAACAAACCTAACTAGAGACACAAAAGACCTTTATAAAGAAATTTTTTTAAAAAACCCAAAGGCCCCCCCCCCAAAAAAAAAACACGACTTCTGGGAGAAACAATAAGAGACTTAAAAATAAAGGGAAATGTGTTCCTTGATCATGGATAGGAAGATTCAATGTAGTGAAAAGGACAATCCTATCAAAACAATCTACCTGTTCAAAGCAATACCAAAGAGATATAGCAGTAGAGATACCAAGTTCATTATTCAAAAGCAGTTGACAAGTTTCTTTGGAAAGAAAAGAGAGCCTGAATAAGTAAAGCCCTTCTGAAAAATAAAAATGAAGTAGGAGGCATAGCATTCCCTGATCTCAAATCCTACTAAACATCAGTAATAACAAAAGCAGCATCTTGTATAATGGCAGACATACAGACCCATTAAACATAATCAAGAACCCAGAAATAATTCCATCTACCTATGGTCAGCTGGTGTTCAACAAGGAAACAAAGCTTATCAAATAAGAAAATGACAATTTTTTTCAACAAATGGTGCTGGCAAAACTGGGCTTCTACGTGTAGAAAGGTGAAGCAGGATCCATATCCTTGCACAAAAAGGAACTCAAGGTGGATCTGAGACAAAAGAGTAAAATCCAGAACCATAAAGATCACAGGAGACAAAATGAGATCAAACTTAGAAGGCCTAGCTTATGGCATAAAGAAGCTGTCAAATACAGACAGATATGAACAACCAGGGGAGGATAGAATTGATGAAAGGAAATTTATAAATATTAAGTCCTGTGTGCATAAGAAACTTTCTCCAGTGGGGTGAAAAAAACCCCTTACTGGCTAGGAAAAAACCCCAACAATTTGGCAGTGCCATCTCAGATGAGGATCTCATAATGAAAGTTTACAGACTACCATAGGGCTTCCTTTCATTTGGTCTTTGCTCATTGGTGCTCAAGGCCTCAGACTTGTTCCTGAGAAGGTTTTGAAATTTGAGTGGAATAGGCCTGAGGTCAAATTTTGGTTCTGTAGGTTTGATTTCATTTTCTTCAGCTTCAGCCTGAACTTGCATATGAGTGGTTGGTGGTCTGTTCTACAATCAGCACCTGACCTGGTTTTCACATTTGATATTGAGCTTCTCCAGTGATTCTTTCTGCAGATGTAGTCAATTTTATTTCTATGCATACCATCAGGTGAAATCCATGTGTATAGCCTGCATTTGTGTTTCTTATAAAAGGTATTTGCAATGAATAAATCATTGAATGTGAAGAATTCTATCATTCTATTTTTAGCTTCATTTTTGTCAATAAGTCCATATTTTCCAGTTACTGATCCTTCACCCCTGTTCCCAACTTTTGCATTCCCAAGGACCCATTATTATCAATGCATATTGATTATATGTTTGATAGATTCTTGACTGCAGAAATTGGTAGAAATCTTCTATTTTCTTCTCTTTGGCTCTAGTTGTTGGTGCATATATTTGAATGATCATGGTATTCACAGGACTTCCTTGTATGTGTATGTGTATGGATATTATCCTGTCACTCACCACGTTGTATTTCAAGATGGATCTAGAAATGACTTTTTAATTGTGAAAGCAATCCCACTTTTTCTCACATTTTCATCCCCAGCATAGTAGATCATCTGATTCAAAATCCACACCAAGCCATCTTACTTCGCCAATATTTAGTATGTCAATATTGGTTGTTCCATTTCTTTTTTAACAATGTTCAATTTTCCTACATTCATGCTTCCCACATTCTATGTTCCAATCATTAGTATCTGTTTACATCTGTTCCTCCTTTGTGTTTCCATATCTGAGATCTTAGCCTCAATTGCCATGTCTACTAGTCTAAGTGTGCTCTATTGTACAGAAATTTTCTAAGGCATGTTATTTCAGAAGTGGATGGTCAATCTATTTTCTTAGTCTATCTTAATTTTAAAAAAATGGTATATGACAGACAAGCATTTTGCAGAAAGGAACAGAAGAAATACATTTACCCAATTAGGCAGAGAATTTCCAGATGTTCAGGCTGTATTTAGAAGAGACCATGATACTAAGGATATTTTAGCTAATATTAGATGGATCTTGGCAGAAAGCAGAAAGTACCAGAGGAATGTCTGTGTTTCATTGACTATGCAAAGACTTTAGACTGTGTGGATCACAACAAACTGCAGTTGACTCTGAGAAGAATGGGAATCCCAGAACATTTGATTGTGCTTATTCACAACGTATACTTGAACCAAGAGGCATTCTTCAGAACAGAGCAAGGAGACACTGCATGGTTCAAAATCGGGAAGGGTGTCTGCCAGGGATGTATTCTGTCTCCATAGCTTTTCAATCTGTATGCAGAACAGAGGAAAGTGGCATCAGGATTGGAGGAAGATTCATAAACAACCTGCGTTAAGAAGAGGACACAACCCTGTTTGCTCAGACTGAGAAGGATGAAGCACTTGCTGCAGAAAGTCTAGGACTGCAACTATCAATATGGATTGAAGCTCAACATCAAGAAAACGATTCTCTTTGAAAATAGAGATACCATTTGACCCAGCAATTCCACTACTGGGAATATACCCCAAAGAGACCATAACTGCCACCCAAGCAGATATACGCACACCTATGTTTATTGCAGCTTTGTTCACAATAGCAAGGACATGGAAATAACCTAAGTGCCCATCAACAAATGAATATATAGAGAAGCTGTAGTATAGTCACACAATGGAATACTATGTTGCATTGGAAAAACAAGGAACTCATGCAATATTATCAAAATGAGTGACCCTGGAGGACATTATGCTGAGTGAAATATCTCAGTCACAAAAGGACAAATAGTGCCACTATTGTAAAACAGGACTGACATCGGGATTGGGGGGAGACTGAGAGAGTTGGGATAAATAATGTGTACTGCATTGAAACAGATGAGGGAGAAAACTGGTTAAAAGGGATATGTGATTAGGTATTTTTGTCATGATGGGAGTCCAGAGCGGAGACTGCATAGTGAAGTGGACCTGGTGGGAGGGATTGTAAAACAATGAAAGAATATTTCTTTTACTTTTCCAAGAGAAGAGTGTACTGGAGGGTGGGGGAGGAGGGAGAAAAGTGTAAAACTGAATGAATGGAAATCCAAAGTCTCTAAATTTTCATTAAAATTAATAATAAGAAAAGAAAAGAAAGATTCTCATCACTGGGCCAATTGGCAGCATCATTATGGATGTTGAAGAGATTGAGATAGTTAACAGTTTTAGTTTGCTTGGTTCCACAATAAACACTCTTGGTACCAGAAGCCAGGATATCAAAATACAAATTGCATTGGGAAAGGGAGCTGTCAGCGACCTCTCCACAGTACTGAAGTGAAAAAAAATGTCAGTCTGGAGACTACGGTGTGCCTGATCCAAGCCATAGTCTTCACAATTGCATGCTATGTGTCAGAGAGCTGGATAGTGACTAGAGGTGATAGAAGGAGAATTGATACCTTTGACCTGTGGTGCTGGAGAAGAGTGTTGAATATACCATGGACTGCCAGGAGAACAAACAGGTTTGTTCTGGAGAGGGTGAAACTGGGATACTCCTTGGAGTCAAGGATTATGAAGCTTCATCTGACATACTTTAGGCATATTGCAAGGAGGGACCAGTCCTTGGAGAAGGACATCATGTTTGGGTTGGTGGAGGAACAGTGCAAGAGAGGAAGACCCTTGATGAGATGGCTCGATTCAGTTATTGGGGTAAAGGGAGTAGTTGTTTAAGAGACAGTGAGGTTGGCACAGGACAGAGCAGGGTTTAGGGTTATTGTACATAGGATCACCATGAGTCAAATGCGACTTGACAACATATAAGAAAAACAGCAAATAGTGCTTCCCCCAGAGAAAGACTGATAACCCAATTACAAAATGGGTAAAAGATATGGAAAGACTTTCACAGAGGAAATCATTCAGATGGCCAACAGATATAATCACTAGCAATAAGAGAGATGCAAATAAAAATCACAGTGATATACCATATAACCTCAGTAGGAGTGGCAAAGTTTGATAGGAGAGTATGCAATAAATGTTGGAGAGAATGTGGAGAGATTGAAACTCTCATACACTGTTGGTGGGATTTGTAAAATGGTACAACCATTCTGGAAGACAGTTTCAAATTTCTTCCAAAAGCTGAACAGAGAAATTCCATATGATCCAACTATTCTACTGCTAGGAGTATACTCCAAGGAAAATAGAATTGAGATGCAAATGGGGATTTTTACACTGATGTCCATAGCAGTGTCATTGAAAATAGCAAGGAAACAGAAAAATAGCCCAAATGTCCATCAACAAGTGAACAGATTGAGAAATTGTGGTATACTCACATGATGAAATACTATGCAGCACCCAGAAGCAATGTTATGGAAAAATACTATATAGCACCGGGGAGTGTATTATGTTGACCAGACTAACTCAATCTCATAAGGACAAACACTGTATTAGATCATTATTGCAAAATAGAAGGATGACTAGTAAGATGTGTACGAAAGTCCAAAAGGAGGAGAGCGAGGTAGAAGGTGGAGAGAGGGGAAATTATGAGTTCACAGAGTCTAGTGGGCAGAGGAAAGGGGAGAAGGAGTTAGGAAAGATCCAGTGGAGATCTGAAAATGTGAGGTAGTGATGAGCATGGATCAATGGTGATTAATTTTATAGAATACAATATACGGGAAGAATCATATTAAACACAATGGCAATAGAAGAATGTGAGAAAAACAATGTATATGAACAAAGCACAATGTATACGATTTTTATTAGCTATCTAATACAAATTAAAAATAGAAAAAATCAATAAAAAGTACATTGATGCATCTTTGATTGTTCTCATTCATTGTCCAACTTTCAGATGCATGGGAAGCAATTAAAGATCAAGCATTTTAGTCTTTAAATTGATAAACTATGCCATTATCCTTTCCTATGTCCATGAGCTAAAATTGTTTTTATGGTTTAATTTAGAATGGTTGAGGAAAAAAAAAGATAATATTTTATGACATGTGACAATTACATGAAAGTCAAATTTCTTTAATCACAGAAAGCATCACTGGTGTGGTGCCCTGCCTATTTGTTTACATATAGTTAGCTCTGCTTTAGGGCAGCAGTGGGATAACTGAGTTGTTGATACAGAGAGACTGCTGCTCTTCTCTTGGGGCTACTTTGATTCATGAGTGTGTGGGGAATAGATGATCCACAGGGATTTCAAAGCTATAACTCTCTGGAAGAAGATTGTCAGTCCTGCTACTCCAGGTACCTCTGTGTGGATTGCAACTGCTAATTACCTGACTAGTAGTTGAACACATAGCTCTAGCTCTTTGTTTCCCAGAAATTCCTACAGACTGCAAATCACTTACAGAGCATGGACTTCATTTTTCTGAATTCTGACTTTACCCCTTAGAGCACAAAATTTCTGGAGCCACTTTTCTTGTCTACATTGCTTGTAAACATGGTTATTGTGAGAAGGAAACTTGATTGTTCCGATTTCCCTGGTACCTATTCCTCATTTCCTTCAGATGCTCTTGCATGAGGGTGTGTCCTCCTAACCAAAGCACATGTTTTCTGATAAGAGATGTACAGTTCTGAATTCTTTTGATATTGGAATTCAGGGAGCAATGTCAATCCTTTGGCTTTGGCTTTCACCAGCTTACCTCTGAGATGATTGTTGTTGTTGTTGTTATGTGCCATCGAGTCGCTTGCGACTCATAGCGACCCTATGTACAACAGCCCTAAACTCCACTCTGCCCTGTGCCAATCGC
>NW_006400048.1:546818-564134 GCF_000299155.1 Elephantulus edwardii | reverse complement strand
AAAATTCGATCATTAGTAGTGAGAAATACTTCCTGTACTCACAGAAAAGCCAGCCGCGTGTTCTCTTCCACAATGGCAGGTGAGAATGTCAATGATTGTTCTGTCTCTTACTGTGTGATTAATTTTGTGCGTTCTCTGAGGTCTTGGCATTTACTTTTCCATTGGCCTCAAATGCTTGTACCTTGAACACTTTACTTGCCAAGTCGACTCTCTTGGGTGACCATAGCCAGCCACCATTTAGTATGGTCCTTAAGGCTTGTTGTGGGAAGATTCTTGAGCCTCTCAAATTACAAGGTACCATCTTACATATTTGTGGCTTCATTGAAGCATGATAACCACATTTATTTAAATGTACCCTTTGTATTAAGATATCAGTTGTGCTTGTCTGCTTATACAGAATGGAAATCCAATCAGATAAACAAAATGTAAAGAACTGATAGGAAGAGTGGCTAACAAAATTTAAGGAAGAAAAGCAGAGCTGTACACTAGATCTCAAAATTGAAACACCATAACTTAGGAATTCTAGTTGTGCAGAGACTTAAATGCTTAGCTACGGAACAAAAGTTTGGCAGTTCAAACACACAAGTTTCTCTGCAAGAAAAAAAAGTGATAATCTACTACTACTAAAAATACAGGCTTGGAGATCACACAGAGAGGTTCTCCTTTGACCTGTACAGCTAGGGGAGCTGAAATCTACTTAACAGATTTAGTATAGTTTAATTTAGTTTAATCTTTACAGAAGCAGACTATATTTTAAAAAAAATTATTTTATATTGTTTTGAATACAAAATTTGTAGGCGTTGTTTCATTTACATACTTTGTGTTTCATGCACTCCTCTACACTGTATGTCATCCTGTCATTCCCATGTTGTTGTTGTTAAGTGCCCTTGAGTAGAGCATGACTCACAGCGACCCTATGAACAAAAGACCTGAACCTTGTTTTATTACTATTGTTGTTTCTCTAAGTTTATAGACTTTTCAGAGACATGTTTTCTCAGGAAGTGGATGCCACTCCTGCTCCCAAGCCTTTCTTAATCTAGGAACTTCATCAAACACTGTTCCCTATGGATAATTATATTGATATTTGACACACCAGTGGCATAGCACTTAGCGTCACAGCAATCACAAGTTACCCCAATGCAGTGAATTAACAGCAGTGCTGTACCCATACACTGTGTTTTATAAAATTAATCTCCATTAATCCAAGCCCACCATTACCTCCCTTTTCAAGTCCCCCCTGGATTTCTCCTAATTTCTAATTCAACCTATCAATTGTCCACCAAATTTTGTGACCTCAAGATTTCCCCCTTCCCACCTTCAGCCCCTTTTTATCTCCCTTCATTCTTTGGCGTTTTGTACATACCTTACTAGTTATATTTATATTTTTACAATAATGATCTTATTCAGTATTTGTCCTTATGAGACAGAGTTAATTTGGTCAACATAATACTCTCCCATGCTATTTAGTACTTTTCTAAATCATTGTTTCTAAGTGCTGCATAGTATTGTATCATGTGAATGTACCACAATTTCTGAATGTGTTAATTTCTTAATGGATATTTAGGCTATGTCCATTTTCTTAGTATTGTGAATAATACTGCCTTGAACATCGGTGTACAAATCTCCATCTGGGTCTCAATTTTATTTTCCTTGGGGTATATTCCTAGAAGTGGAATAGCTAGATCATATGGAATTTCTACACTCAGCTTTTAGAGAAAACATCAAATTGTCTTCTAAAGTGGTTGGATCATTATTTTACAATCCAACCACCAGTGTATGAGAGTTCCTATATCTCCACATTCTCTCCAATATTTATTGTTCACTCTGCTATTAAACTGTGCCACTGCTACTGAGGTGAGATGGTATCTCATTGCGGTTTTGATTTCCAACTCTCTTATTTCCACTGATTTTGAGCATCTTTCATGTGTCTGTTGGATATTCAAATACTATCTTCCTCCTTGAAAAATCTTTACATGTCTTTTGCCCATTTTGTAATTGGGTTATCAGTCTCTCTCTCTCTCTTTCTCTCTCTCTCTCTGTGTGTATACAAGCCCTGTAGTATTTTGTAAACTTTCATTATGAGACTCTTGTCTGAGATGGTACTGCTAAATGTATTTTCCCCAGTCAGTAGGTTTTCTTTTGGAAGAAGTTTTTGTTGCACACAGAGTCTTAATCTTTGTTATTGTTGTTGCTATGTGTGGTTTAGTCCACTCTGATACTCTGAACCCTGCTGTATCTTGAGCCAATTTAATTATCTCTGACACACCTATCCTTGTTTACCCAGTCACTGAGTCAGTCCATCTGATCCAGGGTCTTCCTCTTTTGAGCTGTCTCTCCACCATTCCAAACATTTTGTTCTCCTCCAAGAACTGCACCCTTCTTGCATTATGCCCAAAGTATGTGAAATGGAGCTGTAAAGTCTTTACCAGTCTGGTTTCACCCTCTTCAGGACAAACCTGTTTAATCTTCTAGTAGTCTATGGTATATTCAAAGCCTTTTGACTGAGTGGATCACAACAAACTGCAGCTGACATGTCCTCTAGGTTTTCAAATTTATTGTAATATGTTGTGTACCATTGGATTGGAACTCATAGCTGATCCTCCAGTAGGTTTTCACAGATAGTTAATTGAATGAGAGGAGATTGACCTTACTTCTCTCACTATTGTATGTAGTACTGCTTTTCACAATATTCCAGTATTACTGATTTAATTTCAACTGGTTCTGTTGTGATGTCACCTATTTAATATCTTATTTTGGTTATTATTGTTATTTCTTTTATAAAGTTTGCTAATGGTTTGTCTGTTTTATTAACAGTTTCAAAGAACTAGCTCCTAATTTTGTTGAAGGCTTCAATAGTTATTCTGTTTTCCATCCCACTGATTTCAGCCCTTGTTCTTTAAAGTCTGTCTTCTAGAGGCTGTGGGATTAGCCTATTATTCTTTTTCTATTTGCTAGAGGTGTTGAGTTAAGTAGTTTATTTTTCTCCTTTTGTCTTTTTAAATATTTGCTTATTGCTATGAACTGACCTCTGAGAATTGCCTTAGTTGTAGTTTTGATAGGTTCTGTTTTCATTTTCATTTGTATTGAGGAACTTTTTATTTTAGACTGTAATTCTTCTGTGACCCAATCATGCTCAAAAGTGCTATTTAGCTTCCATGTAGACATAGGTGTTCTTTTTCCCTTTACTCTTTTGTAATTATTTGTAGTTGTATGGCATTATGATCTGAAAAGATGCTTTCTGTTATTTCAGTGTGTTTCATTGGTCAAGGCTTGCTTAGTGTCCTAATATATTATCAGTTTTGGAGAATGTACTATATACACTTGAGAAGAAACTTAAGTGAGTTTTGTTGTTTGAAGTGCCCTCAAAACATGTATGAGGTTGAGTTGGCTGACTGTATAGTTTGTTCTTCTGCATCTTTGGTGAGTTTCTTCTGAGATGACCTACTTTTTTGGTGAGAGTGTTTTGCTGAAGTCTCCCAATACTATTTTAGTACCAGCTAATTCTTTCTTCAAATACATTAACCTCAGTTTTGTATATTTTTCAGGAGAATTTCATTTAAAAAAACATATGAGCAAGAGTTTGTGGTGATGAAGGAAGAAATTCAAGCTGCATTGAAAGAATTGGCAAAAACAAGGCCCCAGGAATTCACTGCATACTAATTGACATGTTTCAACATGCAGATGCTGCTCTGGATGCGCTCACCAAGTTGTACCAAGATATCTGAAGGACAGTCACCTGGCCAACACACTGGAAGAGATCAATATCTGTTCCCATTTCAAAGAAAGGTGATTTTACAGAGTGTGAAAGTTAACGGAAAATATCATTAATATCACATGGAAGCAAGATTCTGCTGAAAATTATCCAAAAACTACTGAAACAACACATCAACAAAGAACTACCAGATGTTCAAGCTAGGTTTTGAAGAGGCTGTGGTACTAGGGATATTATAGCTAATGTTAGATGGATCTTGGCTGAAAGCAGAAAGTAACAGAAGAATGTCTGTTTGTGTTTGATTGACTCCGCAAATACATTTGACTGTGTGGATCACAATAAACTGTGGTTGACTCTGAGAAGAATGGGAATCTCAGAACACTTGATGGTACTTATGCGAAACCTTGGACCAGGAGGCTGTCCTCAGAACAGGGCAAGGAAACACTACATAGTTCAAAACTAGGAAGAGTATATGATAGGAACATGTCCTGTCTCCATCCAGTAGGCTGGCCTCCAAAGAGAGGAGTGTGGCATCAGGATTAGAGGAAGAGTCCTCAACAAACTGTATTATGCAGATGACATCACCTTACTTTCTGAAGCTGAGGGGGACCTGAGGCACTTGCTGCAGAAGGTTAAGGACTGCAGGCTTCAATATGAATTGAAGCACAACATCAAGTAAACAAAAATTCTCACCACTGGGCTGATTGGCAGCAATATGATACATGGTGAAGAGATTGAGATTGTCAAGAGTTTGGCTCCACAATCAACACTTGGGACCAGCAGTCAGGAAATAATAAGACACATTGCATTGGGAAAGTCTGCTGTCAGGGACCTCTCCAGAGTACTTAAGAGCATTCATGTTAGTCTGGAGACTAAGGTGCACCTGACCCAAGCCATAGTCTTTACAATTACTTACTATGTGTCAGAAAAAAACTGGACAATGACTCGGGATGATAGAAAGAGAATTGATGCCTTTGAGCGATGGTGCTGGAGAATACTATTGAATATATCATGGACTGCTAAGAGAACAAAGAGGTTCATCCTAGAGAGGTTGAAATCAGGCTGCTCCTAGGAGGCAAGGTTTTTGAAGCTTAATCTGACATATTTTAGCCATGATGCAAGTAGGGATCAGTCCTTGGAGCAGATATCATACTTGGAAGAGTGGAGGGACAGTGCAAGAGAGAAAGACCCTCTATGAGATGGATTGATTCAGTGACTGTGGTAAATGAGGACAGACATGTCATAGACAATAAGGTTAGCATAGTTTAGCAAGGTTCAAGGCTATTGTAGTTAGGGTCACTATGAATTGCAAGTGATGGCACATAACAACAACATAGATGCATAGATGTTAACTCAGGATATTCCCTTTTGATTTATTGTGCCTTTCTGAAGTCAACTTTATTTGAGATTAGTATCACTACTCCAGCGTTCTCATAGATGCCATTTGCTTCGTATATTTCTCCCCATCCTTTTATTTTTCATCTATATTTCTCCTTGTTTTTTAAATAAGTATTTGTAGTCAATGTATTGATGAACTTTGTTTTCGCTTTCCTTTTCTTTTTTTTCCATTTTGTTACTCTTTTTCCTCTTAATTGGTGCTATTAAGTCATTCACATTGACTGTGATTATAGTTAGGCTCATTTTATTGTCATTTTGCAGTGTTCGCTTTTTTGTTCTCGTTCGTCACTTTGGTCGGTTAGCTATTTTCTGCTGTCTCTCTGTGTGAAGGATTTCCCTTAGTATTTCTTGTAGAGTTGGGCTTGTTTTCATTAATTCCTAATGTGTACTTGTCTGCAAATGACTTATATTACTGCCTATAGGATCCTTGGCTGACAGTTATTTTCTGACTTCTGTATATACTACTCCATTGTCTTATTTCTCTCATCATTTCTGCTGAGAAGTCAGACCTTAATCTTGAGTCTCCCTTTTGGTTGACTCTTTGTTTTTCTCATGTTGCTTCTAGTATTCTATCTTTATCTTTGATTTTTTGCAGTGTTTGAAAATGATTTGTCTTCATGGTTTTTTTGGGGGGTCTAGTCTATTATTTGCTGAGCTTGTAGGATGCATATCTCCTTGTTTTTCATAAGACTTGCAAATTTTTCTTCTCGTATCTCCTCCACATTTTTTCCTTTTTTTTTTTTTTTTAAATTTACTCTCCTATTCTGGAATTCCAGCTATGCGCATGTTGTTTTGCTTTATATTATCCCACTTATCTAATGTTTTCTTCATTCTCCTTCTGTCATCCTCCTGTTTTTACTTCTTGTAAGTTCTCATTGATGCTTTTGTCTTACAGCTTGCTGATTCTGTGCTCCATGTCTTTTATTCTGCTTGATTTTTCCTCCATTATGCTGTGAGTTTCTACCATTTCTGTATTGTATTTTCACATTTTTCTGTTTGTTTGGGTTATTTTTTTATTACTTTGTTGATTTTATCTTCTGTCTTGTGGTCATCCCCTCCTCTTTTTTTACTCTTTACTTATGGCTTCGACTCTTTATTCTAACATTTATGAAATATTTTAAATTTTTATTCATTCATTGATGCACATTTTTCTTTCCTCCCCCTTTCTTACCCTTCCCCAACCACTTTGCAATGCACCTATTGTTCCAGATTGTTGTCACATGTAATCATATATCCCTAATCATACATTACTTTCAGATAGTTCTTGTTCTCATAATAGTTCTAATGCAGTGCTCATTATCTCTTTTCTTATTCTCCCCCCAAACCTATATGTCAGTCCTATTTTGTAACAACAGTGTTATATAGCATTGGTCCTTTTGTGACTGAGATATTTTCACTCAGCATAATGTCTTCCAGATTTACACATGTAATGTAGTGTTTACGTGTTCATTGTTTGGTTGTTTATTCCCCCGCCCCAGTACTGTGTAATATTACATTGTGTGAAATACTATGTACATCAGAATCTCCTCCAACAAGGAAAAAGTAAACCCACAAACTGGGAAAAGTTTTTTCGATAACATTTCTGATAAGGGACTTATTTCTAAAATTTATGGAATATTCTAGCACCTCAACAAGAACAAAGTAAACAACCTATTCATAAAATGGACATAGGATATGAATAGACACTTCGTCAGAGAAGTTTGTTTGCCACATTCAGATGACAAACAAACACATGAAGAAATATTCAAAATCCCTAGCTATCTGAGAGATACAAATCAACATAACTATTAGATGTCATCTCACCCCAGAAAAAACAGCAAAGTTTAACAGGGCAGCAAACAACAAATGCTAGTGAAATTGTGGAGAAATTGGAATTTTTATTTACTGCTGATGAGAATGTAAAATGGTTCAATCATTATGGAAGGTGATCTGGCACTTTCTCAAATATTTGGAAAAAAAAATACCATTTGATCCAGCAATTTTAACACTGGAAATATACTCTAAAATTCCAAGGAAATGATTTAAAAATGTATATGCACATCCATGTTTATTGATTTGTTATTCACAATAGTAAAGAGATGGAAGTAACCCAAGTGTTCATCAACTAGAAAATGAATAGAATCACTATGGTACATTCTTCTAATATTTTAACTTTTCCAGTACCAGTTCTTGAAACTCCACATGAGTATATTTCTTCTGTCTTTCTGCCTTTGAAGTATTTATTGGATCCTTCGTCAAGTTTACTTTTTTAGGAGAAGGCTTGCTTTGCTATAATATTTGAATCTTGCTGGTGGGGGTTGATGTGCCCCCCCCCCCCCGAGCAGACAAAGCCTTAGTGGGGAGCCTAGAAGTTTCAGTAATCTTGCCTGGTACTTTTTCCTCCCCAAGTTTCAAGTTTAATACTTAACAGTGGTCTTTGCTAGGAATGTATCTAAGTCTTCCACTGAAGCTGGGAGGGAAGGACTCCTTCTTCCTTTTCTTCATTGAGCTGACAACTTCTAAGGGAATACTGAGACCTGAGATATGATATAATAATTTTTTTTAACTTCCTAAATGTCAGGTTTATTTATACTCTTCTCACATGACGTGTTTGTTGTTGTCGTTGTTGTTGTTCTTAGGTGCCATCAAGTCAAGTACGACTCATAGTAACTCTATGAAAAACAAACCTGAATCTTGTCCTATCTTGTGCCATTCTCCTGATCACTCAAGCCTATTGCTGCAGTCACCATGCCAATCTATTTCTATGGGGGTATTTCTCTCTTTTTCTAACCGTCCACTTTTAAAAGCATGGTATCATTTTCCAAAGAATTGTAAGAGATGAAGCTTTGCCATCCTTGCTTCCAAGGAGCACTCTGGCTGCACCTTTTCCTAGACACACCTATTTGTTCTTTTAGCCATCTATGAAATATTCAGTATTCTGCTCCAACACTATAACTCAAAAGTGTCAATTCTTCTGCCATCCTTATTCAGCTCTCAGATGCTTAATAAGTAATTGAAAAGACCATGGCCTGAATCAGATGAAAAGTAGTCTTTAAACAGACATCAATAATCTTCAGTCTTTTGGAGACATCCTAGACAGCAGACTGCCCAAAGCAAAACATCTCCTGATTGCTGGTACCAATGGTGTTGATTGTGGATTGAAGCAAGACACATAATTTAAGAGTTTCACCCATTTTTCCATCTACCGTGATGTTGCACACTTGCCTACTGGTAAGGAACTTTGTCTTTTTAATTTTTTTAAAGTTTTTCTTTTCTTATTGGTTTTATTTCAAAGTTTGTATATATTGTGATTTACACCATTCTTCACTCACATGTTTCATAATCATTCTCATACATTATGGTTTATAAAATTAATCACCACTGGACCTTACCTATCATTACTCTGTCTTTTTGCTGTATCGTTCACATTTTCTTCTGCACCCTCTCCACTCAAAAAACTGTGCAACCTTGTGGTTTTACCCCCAACCATCCTCAGTTCCTCCACCTTGAGTTCCCATACGTATTTCACTTTTTTCTATTTTTACATCACTGGTCTTATGCATTCTTTGTCTTTATGAGACTTCTGAAGTTGACTCAGCATAATGATCTCCAGTCTATTCCAAGTTATGTAGTGTTTTTTTTTCATCATTACTCCTGAGAGCTGAATCATTGTGTGAATGCACAATTTCTCAATCCATTCAGCTGTGGCTGTTTTCATGTTCTTGTAATGGTGAGTAATGCCAATATGAACATTGATGTGCAAATATCCATTTGAGTTTCAGTTCCAATTTCCTTGGAGTCCCATTCCTAGTGGTAGAGTAGCTGGGTCAAATGGAGTTATGGACAATTTTTTGGGGAAACACGAAACTCTCTTCCAGTGTAGTTGCACCATTTTACAATCCCACTAACAATATATGGGAGTTCCCACCTTTCCAAATCCTTTCTATCATTTATTGCCTGCTGCCCTACTAAACTTTCCAATCACTACTGGGGTAACATTGAATCTTATTGTGGTTTTCATTTGCAATTTTCTTATTGCCAGCGATTTAGAGCATTTCTTTTTGTGTCTGTTGACCACCTGAGTGTCTTCCTCAATGAAAAGTTCTTCCATGTCTTTTACCCATTTTGTAATTGAGTTATCAGTCTTGTTTATCTATTCTTCTGGAGGTCCAGGAATACTCTGTAAACTTTTCTTATGAGACCTATGACTGAGATGCTTTGCCAAATATTTGTTCCCAGTCCATAGGCTTTCTTTTCACTCTGTTGGGCAAAGTTTTTGATGAGCACAGAGATTCATCAATCTTTAGATGAGATTGGGTATGTTCAGAGTGGTAGATAGATTTAATAATTAGAAAGTCCCATTCATCAATTTTATACTCTCTAGATAGTGCATTTCTGGCTGTATTTGTTAGTGTCTTCATACCATAGGCTAGGCCTTCTAAACTAGGTCCCAGTTTGTCTCTTATGAACTTTCTGGTTTGGGGCTTTACTCCCAGGTCACTGATGCACCTTGAGTTAATTTTCGTGTATAGGGTAAGATGTGGGCCTGTTTCAGTTTTCTGCAGGTAACAGTCTAGTTTTGCCTGAACCATTTGTTGAAGAACTTGTCTATTCCCCATTTGATAGATTTTATTACCTTGTAGAATAACAGTTGACTATCGATAGTTGAGTCCATTTCTGAGTTCTAAATTCTGATCCATTGGTCTATGTGCCTGTCATTGTACTCGTATCATGGCTGTTTTGGTTATTACCATTTTGTAGTAGGTTTTGAGGTCAGGGAGTGCTATACCTTCCACTTAAGTTTTGTTTTTCAGAAGTGCTTTGCTTATTCAGGGTCTCTTTCCTATCCAAATAAACTCAACGATTTCCCTTTTCACCTTGAAAAATGAATATGGTATTTGTATTGGGATTGTGTTAAACATGTCGAATGCTTTTGATAGGATTGTCATTTTCACAATATTGAGTTTTCCTATACATAAACAGAGCACATTTTTCAATTTATTTAGGTTTTTTATTGTGTCTTTCAGAAATGTTCTGTAATTGTCTTTGTACAGGTCTTTTGTATCTCTTGATAGGTTCACTCTCAAGTATCTCGATTTGTGGTTAGCAATTGTAAATGGTGGTGTTTTTTTCATTTTCTTCTAAACGTTTTCTTTGTTACTGTAGAAGAATCTCAGTGAGTTGTGGATATTGATATTGTATCCTGCAACCCTACTAAATTAGACCACTAGCCCTCACAGGTTTTTTGGTTGTTGTTGTTGTTGTTGAGTCCTTTGAGTTTTCTATGTAAACTATCATATCATCTGCATATAATTACAAGTTAATCATCTCTTTGCTGGTCTCGATTCCTTCTATTCCTTCTCTTGTACTTCTCTAGCAAATACTTACAATACAATATTGCATGGAAATACTGATAGCAGACATCTTGTCTGGTCTGTCTTCACAAGAAAAATGCTTTTAGTCTTTCTCCATTGAAAATGATAATGGCTTTTGGTTTTGCCTGTATACTTTTCACTATGTTGAGGAAATTCCCTTTTATTCCAATTTTGGTAAGCGTCTTAATAAGAAACAGATGTTGGATTTTATCAGATGCCATTTCTGTGCCAATTGCTAAGATCATATGTTTCTTATTATTTGCTTTGTCAAAGTGGTGAATTATGTTAATTGTTTTTCTTATGCTGAAAAAATCCTTGCATACCTATTATGAATCCCATTTGGTCATGATGAATTATTTTTTTGTTGTCCTTTTGGATTCTTATGGCTAGGATTTTGTTGAGGATTTTTGCTTCTATGTTAATGAGAGATATAAGTTCATAGTTTTCTTTTTTGCTAATTTATTTTCCTGGTTTTGGTATTATGATTATATTTGCTTCATAGAATGTCTCTGGAAGTGTTCCTTAGTATTTTCTATTTTTAAAAAGAATTTAAATAGAATTGGTGATAAATCTTTTCTGAATTTTTGGTACAATTCAGCCATGAAGTCTTCTGGTCCAGGACTATATTGTGGGGCAGTCTTTATATGACCTGTTCAATTTCTCCTTTAGTGATGGATCTATTTAAATGTTCTATATCGGGCAAGTCTATCTAGGTAATGCATGAGTTTCAAGAAATTTGTCCACTTCCTCTAAACTTTCAAATTTATCAGAGTACATGTTGTTGTTAAGTGCCGTAGAGTGGTAGGTGAATCATAGCAACCCTATGAACGAAAGTCCTGGACACCTGTATAACTTTCATCTTTTCTCCAGGTTCATAGGGTTTCCAGAGGCAACCCTATTATGGAAAGCTATTATGGAAGTGGATGCCATTCCAGCTTCCAAGCTCATTTTAATCAAGGAGCCCCACCAAACACTGTATACCATGAGTAACCATTCTCGCATTTGACTCATCAGTGTCACAGTGCTTGGCTTCACAGCAACCACGAGTTACCTCTGTACAGCAAGTGGACATACCAGGGTTACATGACCTAGAAGAATGTTTCACCAAAAACAATTAAAGGCAGGCCTGAGGGCCACAGGCCCGAGAGCCCTACAGAATTTTAAGCTAGCCCCTGGAACAGGCTCCACCCCACTCTTATTTACCATTGCTCTAAGGGTCAGGGCAGCCCACCCACCTTTGAAGGGCAAAAAGAACACTAACACACAACGAAAAAGACCCCAGAAACTTCCCTTGCCTGACTGCTACCAAGAGGATCTGCCATGGAAATGCCAGCCATCCCCCCAGTTTAGCCAGCTGACTTCCAAAGTGGAGGAAGACTCCAGTCCCCAAGTTTCATGAAAGATTTTAAGCTGGTGCCAGGAGCAGGCTCCACTTCACTCTTACATACCCTTACTCTAACGGTCACGCTGCCACAAGGTGGTTGGGTAGCTCTTACTGCACAAGTCACAGGGAAGAGATCTAAGATTTTTATTGTCTGCCAAGGATTCTAGGGAGACCTGGTAGCTCTGCTTGTGGAAAGGATGCTGCTGACCCAAAGGTCACAGATCTCTGGCAGTTGGAAATCACTGATGGCTCTACGGAAGAAGAAAGATAGACAGTTATCGCCTTCTGTTGTTTATAGGCCCAGAAATCCAGAGAGTGGCAGATTATTGTTACTCCAAGTTTTATCTTTGCCATTTTACTCTACTTTTTGTTGTTGTTGTTTCTTGTTACTATGGTCTGTCCACTTTCATTTAGTGTCTCTGTGTAAAGGACCTCTCTCGATTTGATCTTGTTTTCACAAATTCCTTACCTTCTCTCTTTTTTGCAAAAGATGTGATTTCTCTTTCATGTTTGATAGAGACTTTTGCTGGGTACAGGATCTATGATTGGCAACTATTTTATTTCAACTTTCTGTGTATGCCATCCCATTACCTTCTTGCTTGCATGGTTACTATGAAAAATCAGAACTTAGTCTAATTGTCTTCCCTTTGTAGGTGACTCTGTTTTTCTTGTGCTGCTTTCATTATTCTATTCTTACACTTTAATTTGTAGACTATGACTGTGGTATGTCTTGATGTTACTCTTTTTGAGTCTAGTCTGTTTGGTGTTCACAGAGGTACCAGAATGTGGATTTCTTCATTCTTCCTAATGGCTGGAAATTCTTCATCTTGTAATTCTTTCACAGTTTTCTCAGTATTTTCCTTCTTCCTTTCATATTCTGGAATTCAAGTCATATGTATGTTTTCCCTCCTGATGTCATCCTGCATAATTCTAATGTTTTCTATTATTTTCTTGATACTTTATCTTTGTTTTTTCTTCTAATATGTCTTCATTGAGGTTCTTCACTTCCAGCTCACTGACTCTCTGCTCTATCTCGTCTGTTCTATTTTTCTGTTGCTTCAGCATGTTGGACACTTCTGCCATTTTTGTCTTAATATTCTAGATTGCATTTTCACGCATCTTTGTTAATTCCAGTACTGTGTTGGCTGTACCTCTCGATTTCATGGTGATTTTTAAAATTCTTGTACCTCTTTAAATTTTTTCTTCCTTTTTGTACCTTTGTCCATAGCTGTTCATCTAATTTGTCAACAAATTTCTTCTCCTTCTCTTTCTCTAGGTTATTCCCTTTATTTGTGGCTTCCACTGTTTCTTCCAAAATTTGTACTTTCATTCATAGCTATTGTTACATTTCCATAACAACATGTATCATCTGCCATCTTGACTCTGGGGTATTCTTGAGATCTACAATATTCTCTGCTCTTTTTGGAGAAGACTTAATTTTTATTTTACTGTGTTTGAAACTGCCTGCTGCTTTCTCAACTTTATGTGAATTTTTCTCCATAAGTGTTCGATTGTTTCTATTGTGTATGCATAAGTTGTTGGTTCTTGTCTTTATTATGTTATTGATTAGTTTCCAAGTTAAAATTTTCAATCTGTGGGGTGAACCTCTCACTCTATTGTAAGTACTTTCTGGGAAAATGTCCTTGACATTCACTTTGTTTTGCACTGCAGTCCCACAGGAATCTCTTCTTGATGTAGTTCCCGGCACCAACGCTATTGTCTGCTTTCATGTATGAAGTGACTGACTGGTGTGAGACCAAGTGTTCTACTCAAGCAGTTTCTCATACACTTTTTCTCCTGTAGCTTAATGTCTTCCTGGAGAGTCCAGAGATCAGGGCTGCCAGCTCAAGAAGTTTGTGTGCTAGGGGTCTCAAGTCAGTCCTGCCTCTCCCTGAGAGCTAAGAAAAGTATTTCCTTTGCTTGTAGCTCTGTGTCCCAAAGTCTCTTGTCCTACTTACCCCCTGTGATCTATTGATTATTTTTTTACTGCTGCTACCAAGGTGCTGATTACAGCTGATTAAAATGAAATTTCTGACAGTTTCAGTGTTTTCCCCCCCATCTATTGTGATGTTGCCTATTGGTCCTTAAGTTCTTTATGAAATAGTTCAATGTCAACTAATTCCTTTTGGACCAGTGAGTCTGTGTATTCCTTACATTTTCTTCTGATTCTTCCAGTACCATTCACTATTTTGCCATAGAATTCTTCAGTATTGCAACTTGAAGCTTGAATTTGTTCTTCAATTCTTTTTCTTTTAAATTTAGTTTTTAATTGATATTTTAACAAAAGTTTACAGAAAACTTGGATTTTCATTAATTTATTGTTGCACATTTTTACCCCCCCCATCCCAGTTCATTTTTCTCTTTAAAACTATTGTTTCATTGTTGCACAATTTCCTCCCTCCCCCTTCATTGTTGCCCCAAGTCCACCTTAATATGCACTTCACATTCTGGACTGTTGCCATGCAAATAATACTGAAAGAATATATTTCTTTTAGACATTTCTTTCCCTCATCTATTTTAATGGAATGTTCCGCATTTATCCCCTTTTTTTAGTTTTCTCCAAATGCCCATGCCTGTCGTGTTTTATACTGTGGCATTATGCAGTAATTGTCCTTTTTAACTGTGCTATTTCACTCAGTATAATGTCCTCCAGAGTCACCCACTTTGTATAATATTTTGAATTCCTTGTTTTAAAGTGCTGCATAGTATTCCATTGTGTAAATATACCACAGCTTCTCTATCCATTCATTTGTTAATGAGCACTTGGGCTGTTTCCATCTCTTTGTTATTGTGAACAACGCAGCAATAAACATGAGTGTGCATACATCTGCTTCGGTGGCAGTTCTGGATTTTAGTGTATAATTTCAGCACTGGAAATGCTGAGTCAAATGGTATTTTCATTATCAACTTTTTGAGAAAGTGCCATATTGTCTTCCATAGTGGTTGCAACATTTTACACTCCCACCAACAGTGAATAAGGGTCCCAGTGTCTCCACAATCTTGCCAGCATTTGTTGTTTGTTGCTCTGTTGAATTTTGCTATTCTTACTTGAGTGAGATGATAGCTCATAGTTGTTTTGATTTATATCTCTCCTAGTGCTAGGTATTTTGAACATTTCTTCATGTGTTTGTTCACCATGGGAATGTCTTCTTTGGTGAAGTGTCTCTTCATATCCTATGCTCATCTTGAGATTGGGTTGTTTACTTTTATCTTGTTGTGGTGCTCAAGCATTTTATAAATTCTAGATATATGTCCCTTATCAGACATGTCATTATTAAATAGTTTTTCCCGGTCTGTGGCTTTCCTTTTTACCCTGTTGAAGTTGTTTATGGATGTGCATATGGATTTGATTCTTAGAAGGTCCCATTCATCTAATTTATTCTCTCCTATTGTAGGTTTTTCAGAATGCTTGAAGACTGTTCAAGTTGTGGATTTGTGCTTCTGGGGTTCTCCCAAGCTTTTCTTTAATTAAGTTTATAGTCCTTGGTTTTAGTCCTATGTCCTTGATCCACTTTGAGTTGTTGTGTGTGTGTGTGTGTGTGTGTGTGTGTGTGTGTGTGTGTGGTGTGAGTGTGGGTCTTTTTTGAGTTTTCTGCAGATGGTTTTCCAATTTTGCCAACACCATTTGTTAAAAAGGATATCATTTCCCCACTTGACTGATTTCATCTCCTTGTTAAAAATCAGTTAACCATAGGTAGATGGACTGATTTTGGAGTTCTTGGTTCTAGTCCATTTATCTGTCTGTCATTGTTCCAGTACCACACTGTCTTGACCACAAAGGCAGTATAGTAGGATTTGAAATCGAGGAGTGAGATGCCTCCTACCTTGTTTAACTTTTTTAAGGAGTGCTTTGCTCATTTAGCGTCTCTTTCCATTCCAAATTAAATTGGAGATTGTCTTTTCTAGTTAAAGAATGAAATTGGAATTTGTTTTGGGATTGCATTGATCATGTATATTGTCTTTGGTAGAATTGCCATTTTCACACTTTTGAGTCTTCCTATCCATGACCAAGGTATATTCTTCCATTTCTCCAGATCTCTCTTTGTTTCTTGTAGTTATATTTTATAATATTTTAATAGATCCTTTGAGCTTCTAGTTAGATTTATTCCCAAGTGTTTAATCTTGTGATTAGCTATTGTGATGGGTACTGTTTTTCTTAGCTCCAGTTCCATATTCTCCTTGTCACTGTAGAGAAATCCAATTGATTTTTGTATGTCGATTTTGTCTCCTACTACTTTCCTGAATTGGTCAACTATGTTCATTGTTTTCTGGCTGAGACTTTAGGGTTTTCTAAGAATCTTATCATCTGCATATAGAGATACTTTTAGCTCCTCTTTGCCAATTTGGATACCAGTTATTTCCTTCTCTTGTCTTACTGCTTCTGCTAAGACTTCCAATACAGTATTGAATAGGAAAAGTGATAGTGGGCATCCTTGCCTAGTTCCTGTTCTCAAAGGGCATGCCTTTAGCCTCTCTCCATTGAAAACAACATTGGCTCTCATGTTTGCATATATACTTTTTACTATGTTGAGGAAATTCCCTTCTATTCCTATTTTGTTGAGTGCTTTAATCAGGAAAGTGTTTTGGATTTTGTCAAAGACCTTTCCTGCATCAATTGATAGGATCATATGGTTCTTGTTCTTTGCTTTATTAAAGTGATGAATTACCCTGATGGTTTTTCTTATGTTGAACCATCCTTTCATACCTGTTATGAATTCCACTTGGTCATGGCTATTTTTTTTAATATATCATTGAATTCTGTTGGCTAAGATTTTATTCAGGATTTTTACAACTATGTTCATAAGAGAAATTGACCTATAGTTTTCTATTTTGTGGTGTTTTTACTTGACTTTGTTATCAAAGATATATATTTGTTTCATAAAATGAATCTAGGAGAATTCTATCTTTTTCTGTTTTCTGGAATAGTTTATGTAGAACTGGAGACAGTTATCTGAACGTTTGATAAAATTCACTTGTAAAACCATCTGGTCCCAGGCTTTTTTTGTTGTTGTTAAAAGTTGTTTAATTACCTGTTCAATTTCATCTTTTGTAATTAGTCTCTTCAGGTGTTCTATTTCAGTCTGTGTCCGTTTAGGTAGGTTGTGAGTTTCTGAATATTTGTACATTTCTTCTGTTGTTGTTATGTGCCATCGAGTCTCTTGTGACTCATAGTGACCCTATGTACAACAGCTCTAAACTCTGCTCTATCCTGTGCCAGTCTCATTGTCTCTGACACACTCATCTCGATTGCCCCAGTCACCAAATCAATCCACCTCCCAGAGGGCCTTCCCCTCCTGTGCCTGCCCTCTACCCTCCCAAGCATGATGTCCTTCTCCAAGGACCGGCCTCTCCTTACAACATGACCAAAGTGTGTCAGGCGAAGCCTCAGAGTCCTTGCCTCAAAGGAGCAGCCCAGTTTACCCCTCTCCAGGATGAATCTGTTTGTTTTCTTAGCAGTCCATGGCACC
>NW_006400048.1:542042-545472 GCF_000299155.1 Elephantulus edwardii | reverse complement strand
GCAGCATCTGTTAGCTGAAATATGTCAATTGTTATACCGTCTATTCCCAGGGCCTTACCTTTTGCTATTTCCTTCAATGCAGCTTGAACTTCTTCCTTCTTCACCATAGGCTTGCTCATATGTTGTTTGATGAAATTTTTCTGTGTCTGCCAATTCCTTTTGATACAGTGACTCAGTATATTCTTTCCATCTTCTTTTGATACCTCCTGGATCATTTAATATTCTGCCTAAAAGCATCCTTGATTATAGCAACTTGAGGTTTCAATTTGTTCTTCAGTTCCTTGAGCTTAAGATATGCTTAGTGAGTTCGACCCTTTTGGTTTTCTGACTCCAACTCCTTGTACATTTCATTGTAATATTTTACTTTGTCATCCTGAGCTGCCTTTTGAAATCTTCTGTTCAGCTCTTTAGTATCTTGAATTCTTCCTTGTGCTTTGGGTTCTCTGCACTGCAGTGCACTATTCAGACATCCATTTTGGTCTTTTCTTCCTCTTTTGTCTTTGTAATGAATGTTTATACTCTTTCATATTTGTTTGAATATGTTGATGTTGTTGTTGTTTGGTGCCGCTGAGTCGTAGACAATTCATAGTGATCCTATGAACGAAAGGCCTGAGCATTGTTCATAGGGGTTCCCGAGACAAGCCATTTTGGAAGTGGATTCTGCTCCTGCTTCCAGGCTTGTTTTAGTCGGGAAGCTCCAGCAAACACTGTCCACCATGGGTGACCATTACCACGTTTGGCACATCAGTGTCACAGTGGTCAGCATCACCGCAAGCATGAGTTACCTCTGTATAGCAATGCACAGACCAGTGCTATGCTATACCACCTAGAAGAATGTTTGACAGGAAAACAATTTGAATCTGGCCTGAGGGCCACAGATTTAAATCACCCACCTTTGGCTTGGTAGCATAACTTTCTGTCCACTAGGCCAATGTAAGTCTCTTTCCATCGTTGTTGTTATTGTTGTTTGGTGCCATCGAGTCATAGACGACTCAGCCACCCTATGAACGAAAGGTCTGTTTGAGTATAGTTTTTCATAATATTACATTGTTAACCTTTTTTCTTTTAGTTGGTTCTGTTGTATCACTGCCATTTTTATCTCTTATTAGGATTATTTGTGTCTTTTTTTTTCTTTTCCTTTCTTAGTTTTGCTATTGGTTTGTCAACTTTATAGACCTTTTCAAAGAACTAACTCCTGGTTTTGTTGATGGTTTCAATTAATTTTTTTCTTTTCTCTTTCGTTTATTTCTGCCCTAATATTTATAATTTCAGATTTTGTAGATGGTGTTGGGTTTTCTTTCTGTTCTTTTTCAATTTGTTGAATACACTGGGTTAGAGAATCAATTCTATTTTTTTATTACCTTTTGATGTGTTTACTTATTGCTATAAATTGACCTCTGATTACTGCTTTGGCTGTTTCCCAGAGGTTTTGGTAAGTTGTCTTTTCATTGTCATTTGTTTCAAGCAACTTTTTAATATAATTTTTTATTTTATGTAATACCCACTCAGGTTCAAGCAAGGTGTTGTTCAGCTTCCAAATGTAGGATTTTTCTCCTTTATCTTCTTGTTACTAATTTCTAATTTTGTAGCACTGTGATCTGTGAAGATGCTTTGTATTATTTCTATATTTTTTTAAATATATTGATGTTTTCTTGTGACCTAAATTATGATCTATTCTGGAGAATGTTCTACGCACATTGAAGTTGTGCTTTTTTGGGGTTCATTAGCCTATAAATATCTATGAGATTGAGTTGCTTTATTGTGTGGTATAATTCTTCAGCATCTTTCTTCAGTTTCTTTCTTGTCGTTCTAGTTTTTCTTGAGAGTGGTGTATTGAAGTCTCGAACTACTATAGTAGTGTTTTCTATTTCTTTTTTTCAAGTTTGTTAATGTTTGCTTTGTATATTTTGCAGCTCTTTGGTTATAAGGTCTTTATGAGTCATCTACGACTTGATGGCACTTAACAACACAGAGAGAGACTTATTGACCTAGTGGACATAAAGTGATGTTACCAAACCAAAAGTGGGTGACTCTAACCTGTGGCCTTCAAGACTGTTCTTAATTGTGTTTGGACAAACATTCTTCTAGGTCGAATAGCACTGGTGTGTCCATTTGCCATACAGAAGTAACTTGTAGTTGCTGTGAAGCTGAACACTGTGACACTGGTGTGTCAAATGCTAGAATGGTTACCCATGGCGGACAGTGTTTGGTGGAGCTCCCCAATTAAAACAAGCTTAGAAGCAGAAGTGGCATCCACTTCCTTCCAGCTTGCCTCCGGAAACCCTATGAACCTGGAGAAAGGATGAAAGGCACACAAGTGTTGAAGACTTTTTTTCATAGGGTCACTATGAGTCAACTTGATGGCACTTAACAACAACATGATTTGTTGTATAAATATTTGTTATTGTTATGCTTGCTTGTTCTATTTACCCTTTAAGTATTATGTAGTGACCTTTCTTGTCCTTTGTGATGGTTTTTTTATTAAATCTATATTATCGGAGATTAATATCTCTTCTTCTGCTTTTTTACTGGTTGATATTTGCTTCATGTATTTTTTCCCCACCCTTTTATTTTTAGTCTTTCCTTATCTTCACTTTTCAGATGTATCTCTTGTAAATAGCATATCGATGGGTTGTTTTTAATCCAGTCTGCTATTCCTTTTCTCTTCAGTGGTGCCCTTAAGCCATTGACATTCAGTAATTATTGAGAGGCAAAGTTTTATTGCTATCATTTTGTTGAGTTCTTTTTGGTGTTGTTGCTGTTTACTTTTGTCCATCCTGCTTTGTATGGCACTTCTGTAAGAAGGATGTCTGTCAGTATTTCTTGCAATGGTAGTCTTATTTTTACAAACTCCCATAAGTTCTACTTCTGAGAATATCTTGGTCTCTCCTTAATATTTGATGGACAGTTTTACTAGGTTCAATCTTTTTGGCTTGTAGTTGTATTCTTTGAATATTTGATATATGTAATTTCACTATCTTATTGCTTGCATGGTTTCTGCTGAGAAATTGGCACTTACTCTTATTTGCTCTCCTTATAGATTAGTCTTTGTTTCTCCCTAGCTGTTTTGAGAATTCTCTCCTTATTTTTGGTTCTAACAAATTTGACTATAATATGTCTTGTTTCTCCCCACTCCCCTCTTTTGGGGTTTATTCAAGCTGATGTTTACTCAGCTTCTTGAATATATAGTCTATCATCTCAGGAACAGGTTTGAGGCCTTGAACACTAATGAGGGAAGACCAGATGAGTTGTGTGAGGATGTTAAAGGTATCATCCAGGAAGAGTGCAAACGGTCATTACGAAGACAGAAGAGGAAGAAGAGACCAAAATGGATGTCAGAAGAGACTCTGAAGACACTGGAGTGTAGAGAAGCCAAAGCACAAGGAAGAATTCAAGATACTAAAGAGCTGAACAGAAGATTCCAAAAGGC
>NW_006400048.1:520194-540486 GCF_000299155.1 Elephantulus edwardii | reverse complement strand
CAAGCTACTCCTTGGAGGCAAGGATTCTGGGGCTTCATCTGACATACTTTGGACATGTTGCCAGGAGGGATGGGTCCTTGGGGAGGGACATCATGCTTGGGAGCGTGCAGGGACAGCGCAGGAGGGGAAGATCCTCTATGAGATGGATTGATTCGGTGACTGGGGTAATCGGGATGGGTGTGTCAGAGGCGGTGTGGTTGACGCAGTATAGAGCAGTATTATTATCCCTGGAAAGTTTTCTTCTCATAATTCTTCCACAACTTTCTCAGTGCCTTTACTTGCTTCTTCCTTCTGGGATTTTGATGATGCACATGTTATTTCTCTTGATGGTGTCCCATGTTATTCTTAGGTTTTCTTCTTTTGCCTTTCTTTTTGATTCTGCTTTTTGCTGTAGCAAATCAGTGGTGACAACACTATCTTCCATTTCACTGGTTCTGTGTTCCATCTCTTCAACTGTGTTCCTATGCCCCTCCAACATGTTGACATCATCTGAAACATCGGTCCTCATAATTGGGGTTGTTGTTTCTTGTTTTTGTAGAGTCCCTAATGCCTCATTTGTTTTATCTACGTTGTCTTTTTTATTTTTTTTAAATTCCCCTTGATTTTTTCTTTACGAGTACTGTAATTCTTCGAGTTTGTCTTTTACCCGTTGAAAATATTCAGTCATTGTTCTTTTGAATTCTTTGTCAGAAAGTCATACCAGACTTTCTGGCTTCAGGAAATCCATTGATACTGTGTCATATTTTGGGTTTGACATCTTGTTTTGGTTTTGGGTAGGGTGTGACACAGCCTGCTTCTTCCGTGCCTTTGCTGTGATAGAGTATTTCATGCCTGAGTCCTTAGCAGGCTCATGGTCTAAAAACTTTGACTGTACCAGTGGGGAGGGCACTGCAGCTACCCTGCCTGAGTTTCTCTCTGAGATTTTAACTCAAGGGAAGACTTGCTTCAGTTGGGGAGAGATATGGTCTGTGAGTTAGCCATCATCTCTGTCAGGCAGCTGCTGCAACTAGGCTAGGTGAGTCCAAGGTTCCCAGGGCTAAAGACAGCTCAAGTGCCTGGAGAGGAGAGGAAATGTGATTACCTATGATATTCCTGTCTCTGGTGCAGTTTAGGGTGGTGGCAGCAGGTCATCCTTCAGATAGTGGGGTGTCCAGACAGCAGGCCAGGTCCTCCAGGTTGTGGGGCCAGGCTCCCAGGTGGTGGTTGTGATCATCCTGGTGGTAGGAGGACAGCTGGGGCAGGTCTTCTAGGCAGAGGGCCCAGAATGTCCAGGCAGTGGGTTTGGTGGTCCAGATGGCAGGGATGGAACCACCAGGTGGAGGAGCAGATGCCTCCAGGTGGAAGGGCCAAGCGACCTCCACGCAGTGGGGCTGGGGGTCTCGGTCTAGTGCGCCCAGTAGGAGAGCAATCCAGGAAACACCAAGAATTTTTCAATACAGGTACCTAGTTAATCAACTGGAACAGATGTGCTACTGATAATATTGTGCCTTCAATTCTTTCAGCTTGAGAAATACCAAGAAAATTATTTTTTCTGATTTTTTAACTACAGATATTTATACATTGTATTATAACATTTTGCTTTGTCTTCTTGAGTGGCTCTTTGAAATTCTCTGTTCAATTCTTTTACTACAGCATTTCTTCCATTTGTTTTTTCTCTCTCTTCATTTTAGTGTAATTTTTTAAGTCTTTTGACATCTATTTTGATCTTTCCTTTGTCCTTTGTTTTTACAATGTCACTTTGCTTTCTTCATAGATAATATCCTTGATTTCATCCCACAACTCATTTGGTCTTTGATCATTAGAGTTCAGTGCCTCCAATCTACTGTTAAGATGGTTTTTAAATTTAGTTCAGTACATTCAAATAGTATTTTGGTTATCATGGGCTTATTTTAATTTTATTCAATTTAAATTTTAAACTGCTTATAAGTAAATGATGGCCTATGCCACTGATAGATCCCGGCCTGGTTTTGACTGTTGATATTAAGTTTCTCCAACATCTATTTCTACAGATATTGTCAACCTTATTTGTTTTAGAACCTCTTCTTTTTATGTAAGACACTTCCATATTTATTTTTAGTATGTACTATTAAAACCTAGAAATGTACCATCAGTGACACTTTCTCCTCAAGTATCATAGATTATGATAGAAATAACACCAATTTTGACCATAGAATTTGAAGTGAAGCTCTGATGTACCATTTACATGTAAAGAAATGGATCAAGATGCTAAAAATTTCTGGACTTTTGCATCACTGAAACTAGAAGAAACTCTATTTAATTGAAAGACTTTTTGTAGAATTAGAGGAAAGTATGTACTATATATGATGCCCAGTACAACTAGACAAGGAGTACTGCTGATGCAATGATTAAATAATTTGACTTCTTGTGATGCTAAACACTGTGACACTGATGTGCCAAATGTGATAGATAATGGCTACCCATGGTGGACAGTATTTGGTGGAACTTCCTTGTTAAAACAATCTTGGAAGCAGGAGTGACATCCACTTCTGAAATGGCTTGTCTCTGGAAACTCTGTGAACAGTACTCAGGTCTTTTGTTCATAAGGTTGCTATAAGTCATCTACAACTCGATGGCACTTAACAACAACAACCACAATGACAACATAGAGAGAGCTATGTTGGCCTAATGGACAGAAAGTTATGCTACCAAGCCCATGGTAGGTGATTTTGATCTGTGGCCTGTGGGCCTGGTTTAAATTGTTTTTTTTTGTCAAACATTCTTCTGAGTGGTATAGCACTGGTCTGCACATTGTTGTACAGAGGTAACTCAAGGTTGCTATGATGCTATAAACTGTGACACTCATGCCAAATGTGATAATGGTTTCCCCTGGTAGACAGCGTTTGGTGGAGTTTCCTGATTAGAACAAGCTTGGAATCAGGAGTGGCATCCACTTCCAAAATGGCTTGCCTTCGGAAACTCTATGAACAGTGCTCAGGTCTTTTGTTCATAGGGTCACTGTGAGTCATCTACAACTTGACAGGACTTAACAAAAACATCGAAAGTTCAGCAGTATGAATTTTTAGGAGTTGGTGGTAACCACTCCAAAGCAAAAGGTGAGACATCCTGCTTCTGTAATGTTTATAGCTGTGGAAACTCTGTGGAAAGTTTTACTTTGTCCTCCAAGACTGCTGTGAGTTACAATTTCCTTAATGGCAATGTACAAAGGAGGAATACAAACAAAGATTAAATGACTTAGTTTCTTAGAGTTGCAATAAAGCAAATGCCACAAACTGGTAGCTTTAAAGGACAGCATTGTATCTTCTTACAGTCCAGGAAACCAGTAGTCCAAATTCAAGTGAGAAGGTGTTTCCTTGTCTGTATTTAATTTTTTTAAATTTATTTTCTCTTTTTAAAAATTTTGTATTTTTTTCTCTCCACTCCAAAGCATTCCTAGATTAGACACTCATTTTTCTCTATGGTTGTCAGACACTGCCCATCTCTCATTTGTGCTGTCTTGTCCCAGTTATATTGCTCCTCATAGCCCAATTGTGATTACGTTTAGGACCCAACCGACACCAATTTTACCTTACTAAGAAAATTTGTTCTGATATAAAAGCACTGTTGTATAATGGTAGGAGTTTCATTGTCAACCTGAAGGCACATGGTTTGAATCCACTAACTGGTATGCAGGAGTAAGATGGATAGTTTCTTTCCATGTAATTTATTGTCTCTGAACACCCGTTAGAGGGTTAACTATGAGTTAGTTCACCTCAGTGACACACAGAAAAACAACAAAATTCTGAAATGGCATTTTATACACAGGTATGTTGTTACAGTTCCACAAGTATAAGGGGTAAGATTTTAACAAATTTTTGGGTGCCACAACTCAATCAGTAACCTTTACTGAGACACCTGAGTGCAGGAGCATGTTGGTTTCTGATTCAACAAAAAAATAATCTCTTCCTGCTTTCTACAGTCCAATGAGAGAGGTGAAGCAGATACTATTCTTTGCGATTTGACTTTGGTTTTAGACCCTGGTACTCTCCTCCCAGGCAAAGCCATCCCTTACTTTCCTTTAAAAAGTGACATGATTTCACAATAACAAGATAAAGGAAAACAACCCAATTGAAAAATGGGCACAGGATATAGAGAGACACTTCATCAAAGAAGACATTGAGATGGTGAACAAACACACAAAAAATGTTCAAAATCCCGATCTCTAAGAGAGATGCAAATCAAAATAACTATGAGATATCATCTCACCCCAGTAAGAATAGCAAAATTTAACAGAGCAGCAAACAACAAATGCTGGTGAGGTTGTGAAGAAACTGGAACCCTTATTCACTGTCAGTGGGAGTGTAAAATGGCGCAACCACTATGAAAGGCTGTATGGTGCTTTCTCAAAAAGTTGCAAATAGAAATACCATTTGACTCAGCAATTTCGCTACTGGAAATATACCCCAAAGAAACCATAACCACCACCCAAGCAGATATATACACACCCATGTTTATCGTGACTTTGTTCACAATAGCAAAGAGTTGGAAGCAGCCTAATGCCCATCAACAAACGAATGGATAAAGAATCTGTGGTATATTCGTACAATGGAATACTATGCTGCATTGAAAAACAAGAAACTCATGAAATATTATACAAAATGGGTGTCCCTGGAAGACATTACGCTGAGGGAAATATCTCAGTCACAAAAGGACAAATATTACATAGTGCCATTGTTGTAAAGTGAGTCTGACATTGGAATTGGGGGCAAACTAAGAAGGGATAAATAATGTATAGTGCATTGAAACAGATGAGAGAGAAAACTGTTTAGGAGGAATATATGATTAGGTATTATTGTCATGACAAGAGTACAAAATGAAAGCTGCATAGAGGAGTGGACAGGAAGGGAAGGGGATTGTATAACAATAAAAGAATTTTTTTAAATTTTTTTTTTTTTACTTTTCAAAAAGAAAAAGTGAACTGTGGGGGAGGGTTGGGCAGGGAGGAATTTGTGCAGCAATGAATGCCTGGAAATATAAAGTCTGTAAATTTTCATTATTTTTTTTAAGTGACATGATTTTTACATGTTCGTAAAACTTGTAGTTGTTACATCTATGGCAAATGTGATCAATAGTTTTCCATTTCAGTATTACTTTTCCAAGCATTATGTAGATCAAGAATAACATTGTGTAAGAAAAGATAGATGGTGAAGAGATTGAGATTGTTGACAGCTTCAGTTTGCTTGGCTCTATAATCAGCACTCTTGGTACCAGCAGCTAGGAAATTAAAAGATGAATTGCATTGGGAAAATCTGCTGTCAGAGACCTCTACAAGGTACTGAGGAGCAATGATGTCAGTCTGGAGACTAAAGTATGCCTGATACAGGCCATGGTCTTTACCATTACTTGCTATGCATCAGAGAGCTGGATAATGACTAGGGATGTAGAAAGAGCGTTGATGCCTTTGAGTTGTGGTGCTGGAGAAGAGTATTGAATATACCATGAACTGCTAAAAGAACAAACATCCTGGAGATGGTGGAGCCAGGCTGCTCTTTGGAGGCAAGCATTCTGAAGCTCTGTCTGACATACTTTGGTCATGTTGAAAGGAGGGACCAGTCCTTGGAGAGGGACATCATGCTTGGGAGGGTAGAAGGACAGTGCAGGAGAGTAAGACCCTCAATGAGATGGACTGATTCTGTCACTGGGATAAAGGGGATAGGTGTGTAAGAGACAACAAGATTGGCAAGGGATAGAGAAGGGTTTAGGGCTGTTGTACATAGGGTCACTATGAGTCACAGGTGACTCGATGGCACATAACAACAACAACAAGAAAAGACATCTAGCATCATATTCTTTAAAAACGATAAAACAAGACGAATTCCTAAAAGAAATGAACTTAAGCTATCCAGAGCTTTGTACCCTACAATATGCACAGATATTCTTTAACAAATATCCTTTTATATACAGCGCTTTTCCATTTCACAATGTCTACACACATTGTGGCTTGGTGGATTTTTTTTTACAAAAAGAGGTTTATACCTTTGTAAATATATTTTTCCAAATGCCTTCCTATAGACTTTAATCAATTTATTATCCTCCAACAATATACAAGTCGTCTGCTTTCCATCTCTGCCAGCAGTGTGATTTGAGATTCTTTGATTTTTACCAGATTTGTCAATGAAATATGGTATCTAACTATAATTTAATTAGCATTTATCTTATTATGGATGATGTTGTTCTTGTTCTCAAGTGAATAAGAACTACTTTACTATGAGCCACTTTTCCCTTTGTCAGTATTTTTCTATTCATTTATACTCCTCTTACTTCTTCTAATGCATTTTATGCAATAAGAATTTTAATATTTTGTACATATGTGCAATTATTTTTTTTCTTTTGTAAAGTAATTTGTTTATGGTACTATTTAATGTAGAATTTTAAATTGACTATTTTTCTTGTCATCAGGTGTTGTGCTTTTTTAGTATTTAGAGTTTTCTCTACTACAAGACTATGAACATTGCCTCTCATGTCTTCTTTTGTTCTTTTTGAATCACACAGAGATCCCTACTCCACTTGATTGAGACAAATGTTTAAAATTAGAATAATTCACATCATCATCTGAAATCTTGGTTGGGAAGCTCCATAGCCTTGGCCTGCCCCAATGGAAAAATTGGCAGGAGGCGAGAAGCAGCCTGTCTCTTCAGACAGGTGTTTTAGTTACCTAGTGTTGTCATAACAGAAATATCACAAGAGTAGCTTTAAAGAATGGAACCTTATTTTCTCTAAACTTGGATGGCTAAATCCCAAGAAAAGTTTTGAAGCATTCAATGTATCCCTTGTCTAGAGGTACAAGCATCTATCTTCTCGTGTATGTGTGGGTCTATTTTGGTCTTTTTATAACTAAGAAATTATTTAAATTTCTTATGCACTTTTCCTTGGTTTGTCTTTATTATCATGAATAAACAAGAAGACCCCACACCTTTGTTTCCTAACAGGATCACCTCCACAAATATAAGTGCTAGGACTCTCCACATTTGAGGTGGGGGACTTGTTTTCTCTAGTTTGCTGTGATCCCTACCTTGCCCTTTGTGCTCTGACATTCCAATCAAGGCCTCTTGGGCAATAAAGCTTGCCACTCCTGAATTAGAACCTTGTGTGAGGTGAGGAAATGGAAGAATTGAGCTGATGAAAGAGTTGGGCTTTCTTTGCAGAGCAGTCTGTTTTATGTAAATTCTCACATTTCTGTCCATTTTAACATTTTAATGTGGTACTTCTAAAAATGAACTGTATGCTCACATTCTGGAAGAAGGCAAAGCCATACTACAGACACAGTGCATCTTCCTGATTCTGAAACTGGTGTTAGTGATGACAACATGCAATTTGCAATAATGTAAAATATGAAAAGGAGGCCTTGTAGTGCAGTGGTTAAAATTCTCAGCTACTATCAAAAGGCTGGTTGAATCACTATGCAGGAGAAAGATGTAGATCCTACTTCCACTTTGGAAACTCTGTGGTAAAGTTCTGCTCTATTCTATGTTGTTATTATTGTGTACCACCAAATCAGAATTGACCCATAACTAATTCTCCAGTAGTAAATAACACAAGAGGAGATTTTCAGAAGTAGTAAATAGCACAAGAGGAGATTTCTCATCTTTCTTCTTTAAACAATAAAACAATTTTGTTTTATTGGGGATCTATAGGTTGAATTGACTTAATGTTATGGCTTTGGACTTTCATTTTAAAAAAAGAAACACATTTTTATTCTCAGCATTAATCAGTATTTAAATTAATTATTTAATTAAGATTTTAAAACATCATCTACATTATGTTTCTTTATATTCGATGTAGTGGTTGGTTACTTGGGTATAAATTTTATCCTGCTCAATTCCTTGTAAAAAACCCACCATTTATTGGCTGTAAGTAACCTTTGGGTCACCTGTTCATTGCTTCTTGTATGTTAAGTGGGAAATCATTAAAAATTTACTAAACTGGAGAACAACATAATCAAATAGGTCTGACTAAAATACTCAAGGGGCTATTAGTATTTATGTACATACATTAAGAGTCCTTAGTAGCATAGTGGTCGGTGCAATCTACTATTAGCACAAAAGTCTGTGCTTCAAACTTACTGGCTCTTTCAAGAAAAAGAGGAGGTAGTTGGTTCCTGTGAAGATCTACTGACTTGGAAATTTGTGGGCCATTTCAACTATTACACTTCATCCACTTGATGATAATGTGCTTTTGTGATTTTTTTTTAAAATATGGGCTTTAAATAAAAATTATCTGATTCAATCCCTCACTGCTAATGCTGTCTTAAATCATATATCAATTGATTTTGGAACTCTGTCATATTTACTTTGATGATGCATGATACCAGCACTTTTTGTTGACGAGGACAATAAAGGTGGTCTTTGGTCTAAATCTCTGCAATTTTGTTGTTGTTGTTGTTGTTGTTGTTGTTGTTATGTGCCATCGAACTGCTTGTGCCTCATAGCGACCCTATGCACAACAGCCCTAAATTCTGCTCTGTCCTTTGCCAATCGCACTATCTCCGATACACTCATCCTGATTATCCCAGTCACTGAATCAATCACCTCATAGAGGGCCTTCCGTTCCTGCGCTGTCCCTCCACCCTCCTAAAAATGATGTCCCTCTCCAAGGACTGGTCCCTCCTTACAACATGTCCAAAGTATGTTAGATAGAGCCTCAGAATCCTTGCCTCTAAGGAGCCTCATGCTTTAACCCTTTCCAGGATGAATCTGTTTGTTTTCCTAGCAGTCCATGGTACCCTCAATACTCTTCCCCAGCACCACAGCTCAAAGCATCAATTCTCCTTAGTCATTGTCCAACTCTCTGATGCATAACAAGTGACAACAAAGACCATGGCCTGTATCAGATGCACCTTGGTCTCCAGAGAGTCACCATTGCTCTTCAGTACAATCTCTGCAATAGCTGCCATTATTACTCTTTTGCCTCTTCTGCCAGCTTGTATGTCTGGCAGATCTCTTTCAATGTATTGTTCTAGTGGTTTGCAGATACTCTTCAGCAATATTTTGCTTGTATGTGAGGTTAATGATATTGTTTGATAATTTACACATTCTATTAGATCAACTTTTATGGGAATTGTAACAAATATAGATTCTTTCAGTCAGCTGACAAACTGGTGAGCACCTCCAGAGCTGCCTTTGTTAGTAGAAACATGTCAGTTTTTACCACATTGATTCCTGGGCCTTATTTTTGCCAATGCTTTCAGTTCAGACTGAATTACTTCCTTAGTTATCTTTAGATTAGGAGACATATTGTATTGGGAAAAAATGCTGTCATTAACCTCTCCAAATTACTGAAGAACAATGATATCACTTTGAATTGAGCTGGACAATGAATAAGGATGACAGAAAAAGAGTTGATGTCTTTGAACTATGATGTTGGAGAAGAGTACTGAATATCACATGTACTGCAAAAGAATAATAGATATATCTTGAGAAGAATATAGTCAGATTGCTTCTTGGAGGCAAGGATGAAAAAGCTTCATATCATCAACTTTTGTTATGTTACTAGGAAAGGCTGAGAGGCTATATTCCTTGCAAAGGGACACCATGCATGGAAAGATGGAGAGTCAGTGAAAGAAAGGAAGATCTTTGATGGGATAGATGGATACAGTGATGGAAGCAATGGGCTCAAGTGTTTCAGAGTTGATGAGGATGGCAGAGGTTAGGACAAGGTTCAGATCTGTTGTTCAGAGAGTCATTATTGGTCATACTCTACACCCTTCCAAGTACGATATCCCTTTTCAGTGAAAAGAATCTTCTAGTAACATGTCCAAAATATCATAGAAGTTTCCTCACCCTTGCCTCCAAGGAGCACTCGGGCTGCACCTTTCCAAGACTCACCTGTTCATTCTTCTCACAGTTTGTCAGTATATCCAGTACTCTTCTCCAACATCACAACTCAAAGCCATCAATTTTTCTTCTGTCATCCTTATAGTGAAACTATGTCATTTTCTTTATCTAGATATTTTGTGTCTCTAGTTCAATTTAATCCTAAGCATTTAATCTTGTGATTGATAAGTCCTGTGTTAAATAATATAGAACATTATTCAAGATAATTACATATACTTACCTAGATAATTTAGTTTCTTATGAGAAAATTTGTGTTTTAGCTTTGGCCACCAAATTCCCTCCTAGAGAATGGAAATAATTTCAGAAAGCAGAGCCATTGAAGCACAAGTTCCAGGGAATGAGAAGAAATATCTTGGATTATTTGCTGAAAAAACACCTGCATTTTATTATTCTCATCAAAATAGGTGCTGATTATCATTGACAACATTTTATATAGCAATGAATAATTTTATGTTATGCTGGTGTATTATAGATAACAATTGTTGTTGTTATGTGCCATCGAGTCACTTGTGACTCATAGCGACCCTATGTACAACAGCCCTAAATGCCGCTCTATCCTGTGCCAGCCTCGCCGTCTCCAAAGCATTCATTCCCACCACTGCACTCACAGAATCGATCCATCTCATCAAGGGTCTTCCTCTCCTGTGTTGTCCCTCCACTCTGCCAAGCATGCTATCCCTCTCCAAGGACCAGTCCCTACTTGCAACATGCCCAAAGTATGTCAGACGCTGTTGTTGTTGCTGTTGTTGTTAAGTGCTGTCAAGTCACAGATGACTCATAGCGACCCTATGAAGGAGAGTCCTAGATGCTTGGGTGCTTTTCATCCTCTCTCTAGTTCATAAGGTTTCCCGGAGGCAAGCTATTACAGAAGTGGATGCCACTCCTCCTTCCAAGCTTGTTTTAATTGGGGAGCTCCACCCCACTCTCTGTCTGCATTGGGAAACCAGCCATTAAAGCATTTGACACATCAGTGTCACAGTGTTCAGCCTCACAGCAACCACAAGTGACCATTGTACAGCAATTTGTACACCAGGGCTATACAACCTAGAAGAATATCATGTCAGACAAAGCTTCAGTATCTTTGAGTCCAAGGAGCATTCTGCCTTCACCCTCTCCAGGACAAACCTGTTTGTTCTCCTAGAAGTCCATGGTATATTCAACACTCTTCTCCAGCACCACAGCTCAAAGGCATCAATTCTCTTTCTATCATCCCTATTCAGTGTCCAACTCTCCCATGCATAGCACGTAATTGTAAAGACTATAGCCTGGATCAGGCGCACCTTGTTCTCCAGACTGTCATTGTTGCATTTCAGTACTCTTGAGAGATCCCTCACAGCTGACTTTCCCAATGCAATGTGTCTCCTGATTTCCTGGCTGCGGAACCAAGTAAATGAAAACTGCTAACTATCTCAATCACTTCACCATCCATACTGATGCTGCCAATTGGCCCAGTGGTGAGAATCTTTGTTTTCTTGATGTTGAGCTTCAATCCATATTGAAGACTATAGTCCTTGACCTTCTGCAGCAAGCACTTCAGGTCCTCCTCAGTTTCACCGAGCAGGGTTGTGTCATCTGCGTAACACAGGTTGTTGATGACTCTTCCACCAATCCTGATGCCACATTCCTCCTCATACAGCCCAGCATCTCAGATGATCTGTTCTGCATACAGATTGAAAAGGTATGGAGACAAAATACGTTCCTGACGGACCCCTTTCTTGATTTTGAACCATGTAGTGTCTCCCTGCTCTGTTCTGACGACTGCCTCTTGGTCCAAGTATAGGTTTCGCATTAACACAATCAAATGTTCTGGGATTCCCATTCTTCTCAGAGTAGGCCATAGCTTGTTGTGTTCCACACAGTCAAAAGCCTTTGCATAGTCAATGAAGCACAGATAGACAGTCTTCTGGTATTCTCTGCTTTCTGTCAAGATCCATCTTACATTAGCTATAATATCACTAGTACCACGACATCTTCTAAATCCAGCCTTCACATCTAGCAGTTCTCTGTTGACATACTGTACCAAACGTTTTTGGTTAATTTTCAGCAGAATCTTGCTTGCATGTGATTTCCACACTCTGTTGGGTCACCTTTCTTTGGAATGTAAACAATCATCGATCTCTTCCAGTCAGTTGGCCAGCTGGCTGTCCTCCAGATTTCCTGGCATTACTTAGTGAGCACATCCAGGGCAGTGTCTGTTTGTTGAAATAAATCTATTGGTATGCTGTCAACTCCTGGAGCCTTGTTTTTTGCCAATTCCTTCATAGAAACATGAACTTCCTCCTTCCTCACCATAGGCTCTTGCTCATATGTTATTTCATGAAATTCCTCTGTGCCAGCCAGTTCCTTCTGATACAGTGACTCTGTGTACAATAATGATTATACCTTATACTTGTGTTTTGCTTTCATTGTTCAAAAGTATTTTAAAAATCTGTTATTTTTTTATCCTTAAAATGATGACCTGAAGTCCTATAATATTGTATTTTTAGGAAGTTGCCAAGTCAAATTATAAAAAAAAATAAACAAAAAACCTATTTGTAAACTATAACAAACTGAGGTTTTTCTTCAAAATACTTTGTAGTGTATTAAAGTGTGATAAAAGAAATCCTACACACTTAAATGCACAACAATGTAATTCTTTTGGGATTTCAGACTCTTCATGACACTAACAGTATTAGCATCAAGTATAACTGCAAGTCTTCTTTATCTTAAAGAATAAAATGTCAGAAAGTCTTTTTACTTTCATTTGTTGTTAATATTAAGGCCATATTTATAATTAGCTACAACTTGTATACTTCAACAATTACCCTGAATTATACGCATAATCTTAGGGGTAATGGAGCACAGAACACAGCTGGCCTTTTGGGTGCTGACCCCTTGGTAAAAGGTCATCCCAAGCATGGGGAGGTGGGGTCTCAGCAATCAATGGGTCTAGTAGACAACATGTGAAAATAATTTTCCAGAAGCACTGTAAGGACATTGTACACAAAGAGAAAGCACCTTAACTTTATTTTAAATGGAAGAACAACACTAATATTTTAGTGTGCTTGTTGTTTGAAAGGAATGATTTTTAAGACAGAGTGTGCTTCATGGGTTTTTTTTGAAGTAGATATTGCAAACTCACTCTTATGGAGAAAACACACTTCTGCCAGAGAGGAGAGTGGATTGTAAAGCAGAATAACTGCACCAAGAGATTCGTGGGCTGGTCTTGTCAAGGGTTACAGTACACATCTCTTTCAGACTCAACTCTCTTCACAAATAATCTGTCTTTTTCTTTTTTTTCTCCTACCCAAATTACAGTATGATTTTAGTAGAATTCTAATTAAAAAACCCTATTGTCATTGAGTTAACTCTGGTTCACAGCCACTTTGTGTGTGTCATAGTATAATTGTGCTCCATAGGATTCTTAGTGGCTCTGTTTGAAAATAGATCATCTAGCTTTTACTCAAGGACCTCTGTGTGGGCCTGAGTCTCTAAACTTTCAGTTAGCAGCTGAGTGCTTACCTGGTTGCACCACCTAGAGACCATGAAGCTTTCACTGGGCTTTATTGAAGTTCATGTGGAAAATGTTTGTAGTAATTGTTTCTTAAGTAGACATACTTATTGCAAAACATTAGTCTTTTGCAGTTAGCAACATAATTTTCAGAACTGTTTACAGAATAAATTACTTCTAAATTAATTTTAATAGCTTAGATTTATATTCTACATGATAGTAATAAATAATAGATTTTTAGAATGTCATAAAAATTTGTTCCTTGTAATTTTTTTAATTTGAACAAATTTTCTCTTTGATTAAATAACTGCACTGTGTATGTTGTGAAAATTAAAGAAATATTATTAAATCGATAGCCTTGTCCTTATAAAACATTATTATAAATTATATTACTTGTACAAAAAGTATAGGAAGCATGGAGATAGACAAGCCTGGCCTCTGTTAAATTCACAAGGGTAGTTCCTATCAGCAACATATATAGTATGAAATTAATTTTCATAAGATTAGACATGGCCTTCAAACTACTTCTACTAATTCCACCTACTTCTACTAATTCCAACATCAATTGTGCTGCTCTACTTGTTGTTGTGGTTAGGTGTTAACAATAAACAACAGATCTGAACACTATCATATCTTTTGCCATCCTCACAATCTCTGACACATTCAAAACCATTGCTGCAGTCATTGTGTCAATCCACCTGATTGATGGTCTTTCTCTCTTTTGTCTTGCCTCCACCTTTCCAAGCATAATGTCCCTCTCCAAGAAATAACCTCTTCTAGCAACATACCCAAGTATGTGAGATGAAGCTTTATCATCTTTGCTTTCAACAAGGATTCTGGCTACACCCTTTCCAAGACATATCTATTTATTCTTCTGTCAGTCTATGGGGTTTTTAGTACACTTCTCTAACGCCACAGTTTAAAGGCATCAACTCCTCTGTCATCATTATTCATAGCCCAGATTTCAGATGCATGACAAGTGAATAAAAAGACCATTGAACTGAATCAAGCATACTTTAGTTCTCAAATTGGTATCATTGCTTCTCAATAATTTGGAAGGGTCCCTGACTACAGACTTTCCCAGTGCAATACATCTAATCTATAGACTGCTGTTACAAAAGGGAGTTGATTGTGGATTCAAGTAAGGTGAAGGCACTGACAGTCTCAACCTTTTATCCATCTATCATGATGTTGCCTATAGGTCCAGTGGCAAAGGTTTTTGTCTTCTTGATTTTGAGATGCAATCCATACTGAAGACTGCAGTCTTTGACCTTCTGTAGAAAATGCTTCACGTCCTCTTCAAGGTTGTGTGATCTGCCTACAGAAAGTGTTGATGAGTTTTCCACCAATTCGGACGCTACATTCTTCTTCATAGAGTATAGCTTCTCGAATAATTTCCTCACCATACAGATTGAATCTGTCTCATTCAAATGGCTAGAACACATAAAACTAGAAATTAACCACAGGAGGTTAAAGCTTACAAAACCATTCATGTGGAAGCGAAATAACTCCCTGCTATAACATGATTGGGTTATAAAAGAAATAAAGAATAAAATGAAAAGTTCCTTGAAACAAATGAAAATACAACATACTAAAACCTCTGGGATACAGCTAAGGCAGTCTTCAGTGAACAGTTCATAGCAATAGTCACACAGGTTAAAAAAAAAGAAGAAATAATAAAAATTAATGATCTAAGTCAAAACCTTCATTAACTAGAAAAAGAACAACAGTCTAATCCTACAGCCTCTAGAAGAAAAGAAATTATCATAACAAGAGCTGAAATCAATGACTTAGAAAACAGAAAAACAATTGAAACCATCAATAAGACCATGACCTCATTTTTGAAAAAGTGAATAAAATTAACACACCACTGGCAAACTTAACAAAAGAGAGAGAGAGAAAAAAGGAAGAGATAACTCGATTATCAGGAGATTAAACTGGATATAAAGGAAGTGTAACACAAGGGATATCATTACTGATCTTGGGTAGATCCTGGCTCAGAGCTAAGATTACTAAAAGAATGTCTATCTGTGTTATATTGACTATGTAAAGGCATTTGACTGTGTGTATCACAAGAAATTATGGTTAACATTGAGAAGAAGGAGAATCCCAGAACACTTAATTGTGCTTATGCAGACCCTATATATACACCAAGAGGATGTTGTGCACACAGAACAAAGGGACACTGTTGTTACGTGCCATCAAAATGTCTGTGACTAATAGCGATCCTATGTACAACAGCTCTGAAGCCTGCCCTGTCCTGAGCCAGTCTCACTGATTCTGACACACCTACTCCATTGCCCTTGTTACTACATCAATCCATCTCATTCAGGGTTGTCTTCTCCTGCACTGCCTCTACACCCTTCAAGAATCCTTCTCCAAGGATCAGTCCCTCCTGGCCACCTGCTTAAAGTATGTGAGACAGAGCTTAAAAATCACAGTCTTCAAGGACAAAGGTAGTTTTACCCTCTCCAAGAGAGACTTATTTGTTTTATTGGCAGTCCATAGTATGTTCAAGACTCTTCTCCAGCACCACAACTCAAAGGCATGAATTCTTCTTCTGTTCATCCTTAGTCATTGTCCAGCACTACATGGTTTAAGATTAAGAACAGTATGCATCAAGATTGTGTCTTTTCTCCATACCTATTCAATCTGTTAGTGCATAAATTTGAATGATAATGATACTAACAGGTTTTCCTTGTATGCATATGGGTAGTATCCTGTCACTCACAACATAGTATTTCAAGATAGACCTAGAATTGGTCTTTTAAACTATGAATGTGGCCCCCATTTTTCCTCACCTTTTCATTCCAGGGATAGTAGACCATTTGATTGATTAAAAATGTCCTATGCCAATCCATCTTATTTCACCAATTCCTTGTTCGTTAGTAATTATGTGTTCCATTTCTTCCTTAACAATTTCCAATTTTCCTACATTCATAATTCTCACATTGAACTATCCAATCACTAGTGTCTGTTTGCAACTGTTTCTTCTCTGTGATTCCCAATGCGAAGGCTCAGCCTCCACTGCCTTATCTGCTAACTTAATCTAAGTGAGCTCTGTTGCACCTGGGGTTTTCAAAGGCTGTTATTGTGTAAATGGGTGGCCAGTATTCTTCCCTTGACTGTCTTAATTTGGGTGCTCATGTTTAGAGCAATATTTGACAGGCAAGCATTTTACACAAAAGAGCTGATGAGAATATGCAGGTAACAGATTAGGTGTTGGTCCCAGGACCCACCTCTTAGATGCATTTGTTGTTTTCCCAATCTCACCCCACCCTGCCAACATCCAGCTCAAATTCTTCTCCTCGTCACTCTGGCACCATCATTCAAATTTATGCACCAACAGCCAAAAACAAAGAGGAGGAAATAAATGACTTCTACCAATGGTTACAATCAGAAATAGACTGAATATGCAATCAAGACACATTAATAAAAATAAGTGACTGAAATGCAAACATTGGGAACAGGGGAAAATGATTGGTGGTTGGAAAACATGGACTTGGTGATGGAAATGAGCCTGAAAAAAAGAATGGTAGAATTTTGTACAATCAATGATTTATTAATTGCAAGTACCTCTTCCCCCCTCCTCCCAACATCAGAAATCCTTTATTTAAAGATCATGGCTGTTTATGGAGTAGATGACTCAACAGTAGACCAACAGTGAGTGGAGCTCAGTGACTAGAGCAGGCCCCCTGGCAGGGGACCTCCCCTACCCCTGGGCCACATGGCAACCTCTGCCCCTCCCTGGACCCCCGGGCCTTTGGCATAATGCTGATTGGGGTGGGGTGGGGGCTGCAGACAGTGAAGCCCCTTGACTCAAAGCAGACTTGGATTAGTGCTGTGGGGGAGGGAGGGTACAGGAGGAGGGAGCGAGGCTGAGGTGTCTCCCACTCCTCCAACCAACCCACGGCTGGAGAGCAGCAAAATGGAGAAGCCAGGAACTGGGGAGAGAGTATCTATTGATGTTTTCTGAAAAAGGGAGTGCAGGGGCCTGCTCAGGCGGGCAGTAGTGGGGGCAGGTCACATGCTATTGTCCTTCTCATCTTCTGGCTTGGTGATGGCTTCCAGCAGGGGTCTCTGGGCCCTGCTTCTTCCTTTTCCTTGGACTTGGAGTTAGGGACCCAGAGGCCAGAGTCCATGCAGCGCTGCATGTGGTACTTCGCATCGGTGGGGTCCATCTTGCCGATAGCGTCCTGCAACATCTCACATCTTTTATGTCAAAACATTTCTGGAGCTCCTCAGGGAGGGACTCCTAGACCTCCACCGGGTCCAGGCCACCGGGGCCAAGACTCTTCTTGCGCTCCTCCTCTTCATACTCCTTCACGGCCTTCTTGATGCACAGCTTGGCGCGGTCATGCACACACTCCTTGAAGGCCTCCAGCTCGTCGTTGAAGCCCTCCATATACTGGTGGTCATCTGCCTTAATCTTTGTGAAGAACTGCTGAAAGCAGGCACGGGGACACCTTGAGGCTCTTGGCCAGCTCCAAGATGAACTGCATGACGATGGTCTGATGGGCCCCCTTCTCCATGAGGGCACATTTCTCCTCCACCTCCAGGTCAATGCACCAGATGACCAGGTAGTTGGCCATCTCCTCGCAGACCAGGTGGACGTTGTCCAACAGGTATTTCTGACTGTCATCCCAGTGGTGGAGTATCCCAAAGTGCTTGATCTGCTTCTCATACTTCTCCATGAAGGTTTTGTTTTTCTGCTCCCTCACCTCCTCCGAGTCCTCCTCTGCCTGCTCTGGCTTGGTGTTGACAGCTTGGAAGCTGTCCTTGCTGAGTGTGTCCACGTTCCAGGGCATGCACTTCCCCTTCTTGCGCATCTCCTCCAGCTTCTGCTCCCAGCTCCTCCCCTCCTTGCTCAGCTGCTGCGCCTCGGCCTGCAGCCTCTCCAGCTCTGCCTGACTGCTGGCACCCTCGGCCACCTCCAGCTCCTTCAGCGTAAGACAGTGCAATTGGCACAGGACAGAGCAGAGTTTAGGGCTGTTGTACATAGGTCGCTATGAGTTGCAAGCGACTCGATGGCACATAACAACAACAACAATAGCCCGGATTAGGCGCACCTTAGTCTCCAGACTGATGTCGTTGCATCTCAGTACTCTTGAGAAGTCCCTCACAGCTGACTTTGCCACTGCAATTTGTCTTGATTTCCTGGCTGCTGTTACCAAGAGTGTTGACTGTGGAGCCAAGTAAACTAAAACTGTTAACTATCTCAATCTCTTTACCATCCACACTGATGCTGCCAATTGGCCCACTGGTAAGAATCTTTGTTTTCTTGATGTTGAGCTTCAATCCATATAGGAGACTGCTGTCCTTGACATTCAGCAGCAAGCACTTCAGGTCCTCCTCAGTTTCAGTGAGCAGGGTTGTGTCATCTGTGACTCTTCCACCAATCCTGATGTCACATTCCCCCTCGTACAGCTCAGCGTCTCAGATGATCTGTTCTGCATACAGATTGAAAAGGTATGGAGACAGAATACATCCCTGACAGACCCCCCTTCTTGATTCTGAACCATGTAGTGTCTCCTTGCTTTGTTCTGACCACTGCCTCTTGGTCCAAGTATAAGTTTCACATTAGCACAATCAAATGTTCTGGGATTCCCATTCTTCTCAGAGTAGGCCATAGCTTATTGTGATCCACAGTCAAACGCCTTTGCATAGTTAATGAAGCACAGATATAAATTCTTCTGGTGTTCTCTGCATTCTGCTAAGATTCATCTAACATTAGCTATAATATCCCTAGTAACACAACCTCTTCTAAATCCAGTCTTCACATCTGGCAGTTCTCTGTTGACATTGTTTCTTGAAACAAATGACAATGAAAACAACATTTACCAAAACCTCTGGGAAACAGCCAAAGCAGTAATCAGAGGTCAATTTATAGCAATAAACAAACATATCAAAAAGCAGGAAAATGTGACCATTGACTCTCTAATACAATATCTCCAGCAAATTGAAAAAGAACAGCAAGAAAACCTGACACCCTCTGAAAAACTGAAATGATAAAAATTAGAGCAGAAAAAAATGAAATGGAAACAGAAAAACAATTGAAACTATCAACAAAACTAGGAATTGCTTCTTTGAAAAAGTCAATAAAATCAACAAGTCACTAGTAAAAGTAACAAAGGAAAAGACGCAAATAATCCAAATAAAAAATGAAACAGGCAACATCACAACAAAACCAACACAAATAAAAAGGCTAACAATGGAATATTATGAAAAACGATACTCACACAGAAAAACCGGCGGGAAGAGGTGTTGGGGACAGGGAGAACATGCTCCTGGGCTGAAGGGAACTCTGGAAGCTGTGCACCGGGGGAAGTCACCTCAGATAATAGTGAAGAGGCATCTTTCAGGTAACACAGAAAAACTGGCGGAAAGAGGTGCTGGGGACAGGGAGAACGTACTCCTGGGCGGAAGGGAAGCCTGGAAGCTGCGCACTGGGGGAAGTCACCTCAGATAATAGCGAAGAGGCATCTTTCAGGTACACAGTAAAACTGGTGGGAAGAGGTGCTGGGGACAGGGAGAACGTGCTCCTGGGTGGAAGGGAAGCCCGCGGGCCAGAAAGGAAAACATAATCTACAAAGGAGTTCTACAGGACACGTCCCTTCCCTTGGAGACAGTACAACTAAACTTAAGAGACACTGGTCAAAAAAAAAAAAATGTCAGCAGTTGACGTGTTTGGAATCACAGAAGCCCAGAAAGCTTAAGATACAAGCTGCAGATCATGGGTTGGACAATGGAAGATATTTTCTGAAGGGACTTGGCAGATGTGAAGGGTTATCCAGGTGGAGGGTGGAGCTGGGAAGTAAGTGGGTCAAGGCACTGGGTTAAGGGTGGGGTCAACACTGTAACTAGTGCTTAACTCCACAATAAGGGATTTATCTTTCACTGCTCCACAAATTACTGTCTGTCAGATACTCCTCTAAATCTGAACATTCAGAT
>NW_006400048.1:517076-517595 GCF_000299155.1 Elephantulus edwardii | reverse complement strand
TTGGGAGGGTGGAGGGACAGCGCAGGAGGGGAAGATCCTCTATGAGATGGATTGATTCGATGACTGGGGTAATCGGGATGGGTGTGTCAGAGGCGGTGCGGTTTGCGCAGGATAGAGCAGGGTTTAGGGCTGTTGTACATAGGGTCGCTATGAGTCACAAATGACTCGACGGCACATAACAACAACAACCACATACTAAAAAAAATATGAAAACCTAGAGAAAATGTACAAATACTTAGACATTCATAAGCTACCTAAACTGACACAAACCAAATTTGAACATCTAACTGACCCATTATAATAGAGGAAATTGAAAAGGTAATGAGATAACTTCCAGCCGAAACATCACTGGACCTGATGATTTCACAAATCACTTTTATCAAACATTCAGAGAAGAACTGAGACCAGTTCTACATAAACTGTTTTAGAAAATAGAAAAATATGGGATTCTTCCAAACTCATTCCATGAAGCAAATATATCCTTGCTACCAAAGCCAGATAAAGACACACACACACACA
>NW_006400048.1:514319-515706 GCF_000299155.1 Elephantulus edwardii | reverse complement strand
TGATTCCTTTGAGCTGTGGTGCTGGAGAAGAGTATTGAGAATACCATGGACTGCTAGGAAAACAAACAGATTTGTCCTGGAAAGGGTTGAACTGGGTGGCTCCTTGGAGGCAAGGTTTCTGAGGCTCCATGATGAGAAATTAAAGTCATTCCCTTCAAGAACAGGGACTAGGCTAGGATGCCCATTATCACCTCTCCTATTCAATATTGTATTGGAAGTCTAGTGATAGCAGTAAGACAAGAGAAGAAAAGAGGTGTCCAAATTGGCAACGAGGAGATAAAATCATCTCTCTGTGCAGATGTTATGATATTTAGAAAACCCTAAAGATGACTCAGCAAGAAAACTATTGGACAGAGTTGACCAATTCAGCAAAGTGGCAATATACAACAAGATCAACATACAAAAATCAATTGGATTTATCTACAGTGACAAAGAGAATACATACAGAGCTGGAGCTAAGAAAATTAATACCCTTCACAACAGCTAATTACAAGATTAAATACTTGGGAGTAAATCTACCCAGAAGCACAAAGGATCTATTCAAAGAAAATTATAAAATATTGCTATAAGAAACAAAAAGAAACTTTGAGAAGTGCAAGCATATCTCTTGCTCATGGATGGGAAGACTCAATATTATGAAAATGACAGTACTACCAAAGGCAATTTATATACACTCATATGATTATGCTATTGTTTGTTGTCATGTGCTGTCAAGTCACCTGTGACCCATACCGATCCTATGTACAGCAGCTCTGAATCTTGCCCTGTTCTGAGTCAGTCTCACTAATTCCAACACACCAAGCCCCATTTCCCTGGTTACCATATCAACCCATGTTATCTGGTGTCTTCCTCTCCTGCACTGTCCCTGCACCCTTCCAAGAATTATGTTCTTTTTCAAGGACAAGTCTCCCCTGGCATGTGCCCAAAGTATGTGAGATGAGCTTCAAAATCCTAGCCTCCAAGGAGAAACTTGGTTTCACCCTCTTCAAAACAGACCTTTTTGTTTTCTTGGACGTCCATGATATATTCAACACTCTTCTCCAGTACCACAATTAGAAGGCATCAATTCCTCTTCTGTCATAGTTAGTCATTGTCCAGATCTCTGATGCATAGCAAGTAATTGTGAAGACAATGGACTGAATCAGGCACACCTTAGTCTCTAGACTGACATCGTTGTTTTTCAGTACTGTGGATTAGGTTCTGACAGCAGATTTTTCCAATGCAATTTGTCTTTTGATTTTCTGACTGCTGGTGTTAAGAGAGTTGATTGTGGAGCTGAGCAATCTGTAATTGTTAATAACCTCAATCTCTTCCTCATCTATCATGGTGCTGCCAATTGGCTCAATGGTGAGACTCTGTCTTCTTTTTTTTTCTATATATTTTATTT
>NW_006400048.1:505446-512551 GCF_000299155.1 Elephantulus edwardii | reverse complement strand
CACCTTTCTTTGGGATGGGAACAAATATAGACCTCTTCCAGTCAGTTGGCCAAGTGGTTGTTCTCCAGACTTCTTGGCACAACTTGGTGAACATGTCCAGGGCAGCATCTGTTAGTTGAAATATGTCAATTGGTATACCATCTATTACTGGGGCCTTATTTTTGCCATTTCCTTCAAAGCAGCCTGAACTTCTGCCTTCATCACCATAAGCTCTTGCTCATATGTTGTTTCATGAAATTCTTCTGTGTCTGCCAATTCCTTTTGATACAGTGACTCAATATGTTCTTTCCATCTTCTTTTGATACTTCCTGGATCATTTAATATTCTGCCTAAAGCATCCTTGATTATAGCAACTCGAAGTTTGAGTTTGTTCTTAAGTTTCTTGAGCTTAAGAAATGCTGAGTGAGTTCACCCCTTTTGATTTTCTGACTCCAACTCCTTGTACATTTCATTGTAATCTTTTACTTTGTCATCCTGTGCTGCCTTTTGAAATCTTCTATCCAACTCTTTAGTATCTTGAATTCTTCCTCGTGCTTTGGCTTCTCTGTGCTCCAGTGCAATTTTTCAGTCTCATCTGACCTCTTCTGTCTTTGTGATGAACGTTTGCACTCTTCCTGGATGATACCTTTGATATCCTTCCACAACTCGTCTGGTCTTTGCTCATTAGCTTTCAAGGCCTCAAACCTGTTTCTGAGATGTTTCCCCGTGGATTTGGTTTCATTTTCTTCAGCTTCAGCTTGAACTTGCATATGAGTAGTTGGTGGTCTGTTCCACAATCAGCTCTGGCCTAGTTTTCGCATCTGATATTGAGCTTCTCCAGCGGTTCTTTCCACAAATGTAATCGATCTGATTCCTGTGCATACCATCAAGTGAAATCCATGTTTATTTAAAAAATATTTGCTATCAATAAGTCATTGGTTGTGCAAAATTCTATCATTCTCTCTCCAGCTCCATTTCTGTCTCCGAGTTCATGTTTTCCAACTACTAAATCTTTTTCTTTGTTCCCAACTTTTGCATTCCAGTCACCCATTATTATCAATGCATCTTGATTGCATGTATCTCCGACTGTAAAAGTTGGTAAAAATCTTCTATTTCCTCTTCCTTGGCTCTGGTTGTTGGTGCATATATCTGAATGGTAGTGGTATTCACTGGATTTCCTTGTATGTGTGTGGATATATTCTGTCACTCACAGTATTGTATTTCAGGGTGAATCTAGAAATTACTTTCTTAACAGTGAAAGCAACTCCATTTTTCCTCCCTTTTCATCTCCAGAGTAATATATCATATGATCATCTGACTCAAAATGCCCCATGCCAGTCCATCTCATCTCACCAATGCCTAGTATGTCAATATTTATGTGTTCCATTTCTTCCTTAACAATATCTAATTTTCCTACATTCATATTTCTCACATTCCTTGTTTCAGTCACTAGTGTCTACTTAGAACTGTTCCTCTTCCTTTGTATTTTCATACTTGAAAGCTCAACCTCAGTTGCACTTTCTGTTATCTACATTTGTTCTGTTGTACATGGGGTTTTCAGAGGCCTGCTATTTCAGAAGTGGATGGCCAATCCTTCTTCCTAGACTGTCTTAATCTAAATGTTCAGATTTAGAGAAGTATCAGATATACCAGCATTTTACAGAAAAAGTGAAAGATAGCTATACACTTATGCTATATAATATATTGGAATTTTTTTTATATTGGAAATTTTTGTAACTAAAGATCTTACTGTACTTTCTTCAATATGGAGTTTTTCCAATCTCTGTTTTTCACACCGATTTTACTTACTACCAGACTATAATTTCACACCTCTTCCACTGATCCTTCTGCCTGAATCCTCAAAACTTTCTGCATATTGAAGGCTGTTTTAAGCTTCATGACACCAAGACTGGTATACTATGATGTTATGCATAGCAATTTGTTCTTCACAAAGTATCTATATGTAAGTCAGAGTTTGCCAGAGAAACAGAACCTACAGGTCATATGTAAATATAAGTATAAATGTAGGACTCATGTAGGAGTTGGTAAGTTTGAAATCCAGGTGCCAACAGTCATAAAACTTCTAGGAGAGATATTTCCTTGTCTCTTTTTATCTTTTGTTGTTGCCAGAAAGCCTTAATTCATTGACTTGTAACTGTATTATTCCAATTCTTTTCTCTGCCATCATACGATTGTCTTCCTTCTATTTCTCCTCTGTGTCCTCATATGGTTTTCTTAAAAGTATATAAGATTTAGGGCTACCCTAATCTAGTGTGAGGAGTGCAGGTGGTGTTGAAATTACGTGTTAGGCTGCAGTTTGAACACACCAATCTCTTGGTGAGATTTGTAGCCTCAAAGCTCCAATAGTAATCATGAGTTGGAACTGACTCAGCAGCACCAAGGCTGATTTTGGTTACTCATCTAGTATGACCTTATCTTAATTATTTTCATCCTTCAGGACTATTCCAAATAAAATCATATTTTGAGGTTTCAGTTACGTATGAATGTGGGAGCAACATTCTTTAATTCAGTAGAGATTCTCTAGTTGTAGTTCAAATAGTAAACACTTTGCATACTGTTCTCTAAAATGGAAATTTTATTCATATTGTATCTGAAACAGGTCAGGAATACAAAGGAAGGCTATTACTATTATATATATATATTTAACAACACGGGAAAGTTCTTTTCTTTCCCTGGTTTTCCCATGCCTAATTAAAGCCAAGTATTTTTCAATGACTTTGTGTGCATCTGAAAGTCAGGCAATGAGTAAGAGAGACCAAAGAAGAGTGAGTACCTTTGAATTATGGTGTTGGATAGTGTTGAATCTCTCACGGACTGTCAAAAAACCAAACAAGTTGTCTTTGAAGAAGTACAACCAGGATAATACTTAGAGGCTGGGATGGGGACCTCATATGCTTTGGGCACATTGTCAGAAGGACCAGTCTTTGGAAAATGCTATTATACTGGGAAAGGTAAAGGGTCAGCAAGAGAGAGGAAGACCCTTAATGAGGTGGGTTGACACAGTAATAATGAAAATGAGCTTGAGCATGGTGGAGGTAATGAGGATGGTGTGGGATAGGACGTGGTTCCAATCTGTTGTTCTTAAGGTTCCTATAAGTCATAGACAACTCAACAGAGTCTTAAAAATCAAAACAAAATACCAAAATGTGAAAAACATGGCAGGAGTTGTAGGTTCAGAGTGAAGATCCATCGTCTTGGTGAATTTTATATAAGAGTTGATTAAAAAAAGAACTCCAGTAGCTCTTTGGGTAAGACATTTGGCTGTTAATCAAATATTCATGGATTAAACTCATCAAGTGCTCCATAGGAGTAAGGTGAGGTAGTCTGCTGCCATAAAGATTTACTGCCCTGAAAACCCTACGGGCAATTCTACTCTGTCCTCAAAGGTTGTTATAAGTCTCTGAATAGATTTAAAGGTAGTGGGGGTTTGGTTGATAAAAAAAAATAAAATAAAAAATCTTAACCACAATATGTATTTGGGAGTTCCTAATATAAGACATAGCTGTTCTGGGTGAGCTGGCTATATGAGTGCATACTAACTCTAAATAAATCCCCTAATCTGCGTATGTTCCATATGTGAGGAGTTAGAAGTAAGCAAGGAGAAGATAAGAGAAGAAGAAGAGTCGGGGGGGGAAGGACACTTAAACTCCTAAGTTGTAGAATGGGAGAAATTTTAAATTGGGTAGGAATTGACATCGTCCCTTCACATTAGGTGAATTTTTTGATACCTGGGAAAATATTCTAGAAAAGTAGTGAAATCTTCCTTGTATTTGAATTAGGGCAGAGAATGATAAAAAGTGACCCTGTTTCCTCATTCTATGGCATTTGCTCTCCCCTCTATATTTTGTTTAAATTGTGATTCATTTTAGCACCAATAAGTATATTTATTAAATGTACTTTTTACTCAATGTATTCAACATACATTTATATCATAAAGTGATTTCTTTCTTTGTTCTGCAAAACTTTTACTAAATCCATTACATATTTTACAATCAGTTGAGGAATTACTGCAAATTCTCTTGTGTAATATAGTGTTTCTGAGCTGTGTACGTAATTTTCCAATTAAAAACTGCTTTTAAAGAAAGTATTTGGAAGCATGAAACTACTTCTTAATTTGTTTCAAGACTGAAACTACACATCAAATCAAGAGATGTACTAAATTTATCAACCTTTTGTTATCCTTAGACACATTTTATCTTTTAGTTAAAACATTTAGTGAATTTTGTAAAAGAAAACTTTAAAAAATTCTTTTTTGTATGGTACCAAAAAGGGAGACTTAAGAGAAAGACATTTCTATAGGAAGACTCTAGCCAAACTGGTGACTTGTCCCCTAACTTTGCCTTTTCTGTTTTTGACAGTCAGTGGAGGAACCAAACTGAAGTTTTCAAACCCAAACAAAGCACAACCCAACTAACAACCACTATAAAATGTCATAATTTTTGACAAGGCACATGCAAGTTTCTGCAAGTTTCTACTTGATTTAAAGAGATGGAGTTTCAAATGGAAAGGCTGGCAGACCCTTAACTACAAGTGTGTTGCCAGGCGCCACTATAATAAAAGGTGGCAGGAGTCCAGGAGTGCTAGCAGCTGCATGCCTGAACTTTATTAAAGATCTAACTATAGTTCACAGACTCTGGCCAGCTTGTAACTCATTCCTGGCTGACACATTCCAACTCATAATTAATGTAGTACTATTATAGTCCTCATTTAAAAAAATCCCTCTAAAACAAGACTGGTCCAAAAGACAAAGATGTGCTTGACTTAGCAATAGAAGAATCCATGACACCATATTCCCCAAGCACCTATGCATGACTTGGAACAGCAAAGAAGAAAGAAATAGTTTGTTTTTAATTTGTTTTGTCTTAAAACACATCACCAAAGTTTCTGTTTCATCGTATTTGGCCAAGCTTTACTCTCATAAAAATGTTACTTTTTTCCTTTCACTTGCAAGTGGATAGAAAAATGCACAGGACTTTGCAATTTTGATGATATTCCAGTTATGTGTTTTGTGTTTTGCTTACATTTTTGGCATCGTTACCTAAGAATTTATTGTTGAAGCCTAGATCCCAAAGCATTATCCTTATGTTTTCATTTAAGAGTTTTATAGTTTTAGGTTGTACATTAATCCACTATGAATTACTTTTGTTATATAATGTGATATTGGGTCTAATTTCTTTTTTTCTCCCATAGACAATGGATCGCTTCCTCTCCTTTGAGCTCATTTCTCATGAACAAATGTAGACACACTCTGCATATGGATTAAGGGAGATGATCACCCATGAAATACATGTGTTGATTCATATGGAGTTCATTAACAGTCCTCTTATTAATGTTTGTTCTTATTTTCTAAGGTTGCTTTAGTAAATTGATAGTATCTCAAATTAGCTGAAGTTGAACTACATTTCTCAGAATTCTTCCTCTGCATAATGCTAGTTTAGGGTGGTTCACAAACTGTAGCAGGTGAAAGTGAAATGGAATGGTATTATTTTAGTCTCCGGAAGTTGGTGTTGGTACTTACTTATCTGCAGGCTCACCTTGTTGGTAGTAGAGATTATTTGTCAGTTTTTTTTCTCTCTACCTTATAGTCAAACAGTTTCTCCATATTCATAAGACGGTCTTTAGATTCTCCAATTCCTGTGCCAAATGTTCACCCATTCCCTAGTTATCAGAATGGCTGAGGTCCAAAGAACAAGGTGTTGTATGAAAAGCAACATTATGTGAAAATGAAGGATGACCACATCAGATCATAAATTCACTACACTACTGCCAAATTGTATTATTACAAAATTACCAGTCTGTAGACAAGACAATCATGGCCCTGACATGTTGACTTTCACAATCAGGGGTATTATTATAATAGTAAGAATACCCCCACTGCAGTATTTGTATTTGTCAGTGATACGCCATTAAAGTACAAAGTAGTCAGTTAGTGAATTTTTAACTTTTGTCATAAGTATGAAATGTCAAGTAATAAAATAGTATGTAAGCAGTTTCATGATAGATGGAGTAAAGACTGAGATTACTAACAATTTCAACTTGCTTGATTCCACAATCAATACTTTTGGCACCAACAGGCAGGAAATCAAAAGACTAATTGTATTAGAAAGATGTGCTGTCAGGGACTTCTTCAGAGTGCTGAAGAGAGACAATGTCAGTCTAGAGACCAAGGAGCACCTGATTTAAGCCATGGTTTTTGTAATTACTTACTATGCTTCAGAGAGCTAAGGATGATAGAAGAATCAATAACTCCCAGTAGTGCTGCTGAAGAAGAGTACTGAAGGCAAGAATTTTGAAGTTCCATCTCATATACTTTGGGCATGCTGTCCTTGGTGAAGGACATCATGCTTGGAAAGGTGGAGAGTCAGTACAGGAGAGGAAGATCTTGGATGAGGTGGATTGACACAGTAACCGGAGTTATGGGGATAGGTCTGCTGGAGTCAGTGAGACTGGCTCAGGATAGGGCAGGGTTCAGAATTATTATGCAACAGGTCACTATGAGTCACAGACAACTTGATAACACATAACAACAACAACAGCAACAACATAAAGAGTAAGTTTTTATAGCTTCTTGATGAAAGATTAACATCATAGTCACATCACTGGATTTGGATATCCAAAGGTATCAGCATAGATTTCAGCTTATTCTGGTGAGTCTCGACCTATATCTGTCAGTTCTAATTTGTCTTTGCTCTTCTTCACTTCATGTACATTTTTAATTTTTACTAGCTGCCTGCTTGGCTTTAAGGTCATTACTAGGTATAACACTAACCTTATGTAGACTTCTCATAATTCTATCTGTCAAACTCCCATAGTAGAACTTTTGTTCTCTCTTCTAGTGGAACACTTCTAGTAATATCTAATGTTGTTGTTGTTGTTGTTATGTGCCATCGAGTAGTTTGCGACTCATAGCGACCCTATGTACAACAGACCTAAACCGTGCTCAATCCCGTGCCAATCTCATTGCTTCTGACACATCCATCCCGATTACCCCAGTCACTGAATCAATCCACCTCATAGAGGGTCTTCCCCTCCTGTGCTGTCCCTCTACTCTACCCAGCATGATGTCCCTCTCTAAAGACCTGTCTCTCCTTACAACATGTCCAAA
>NW_006400048.1:494165-504153 GCF_000299155.1 Elephantulus edwardii | reverse complement strand
CACACACACACACACACACACACACAAACAAACAAGCGAGCAATCAGGCAAACAAACAAACCTAAAAAGCATAAACAAACAAAACTAACCCCATTGATCATGGGGACAATGGCAGATATTAGCTGGTTGGCTTTAAAAGACAAGCCCACATCAATTGCCAGGAGTAGGCTCTTTGGTCCTATCTCACCAATTGACACTGCAGTAGACCTCAGTTTAAGAAAGACAGTCTCTAACACAGAGATTCAAAGAGTCTATCTACTGAGAGAGAACAGAATGAGGAAAAGACTGCAAACACTAATAACCCCATCGTTACACAAAAAGGAACAGATAGGTACAGAACACATCAAAAGTTGCAAGACATACACCAAGAAGAAAACCACACAATGCTCTGGAAACAGTTTTGCGGTTGTGAAACATTGAGTCATAAATGACTCATAGCTGACCCTCCAGAGTGTTTTCAGAGACAATTAATCACATGGGAGGAGATTATTCATCTTTCTCCCATGGAGCACCTGGCAGATTTGAATTGTGTGGCTTCAGGATTGCAGCACAGATTTTGAACAGTAGGCCACCAGAGCTTCCTACTCCTGGAAGCAATGCTATGTTGCTATGTGCCATGAAGTCACCTGTGACTCATAACTCTGAACCCTGCCCTATCCTGAGCCAATCTCACTGTTTCAGACAGACCTAATTCCAATTCTCTAGTCACTGAGTCAAGCCATCTCATCTTGGGTCTTCCTCTTCTGTGCTGTCCCTTCACCCTTCCAAGCATTATGCCCTTCAACCTCCTGTCCTCATCCTCGAAGTATCTGAAACAGAGCTTCAAAATCCTTGATTACAGGGAGAAGTTTGGTTTCACTCTCTCTAGGAGATAACTGTTTGTTCTCCTGGCAGCCCATGGTATGTTCAACAGTCCTTCTTCTCCAGCTCCACAACTCAAAAGTCTTTGATCCTTCTTCTATTGTCCTTAGTTATTTTCCAGCTCTCTAATGTATAGCAAGTAACTGTGAAGACCATTATCTATATCAGATGCACCTTATCTCAAGACTAACAGTCTGATCTCTAGAGAGGTCCCTGACAACAGACTTTTCCAATGCAATTTGTCTTTGGATTTCCTAATTGCTGGTAGCAAGAGTGTTGATTGTGAATACAAGCAAGCTGAAGTTAACAATCTCAATCTGTTTGCCATCTATCACAAAGATGGTAGTATTGAATACCACAAACCAACAAATAAACAAAAGAAAACAACAACAAAAATATCAAAACATAAAACAAGACTTCTCCCAAAAAAAGGAGACCACATCACAGAGCCAATGAAGACCAAAGAAATATTCTAATGTGGAATTCTAAAAACTCATGCTCTAGAAATTAAACACAATGAAAGAAAGAGTTGCTGCCACAAGCAAAGAGTAAAAGTAATTAAATCATTGTAAAACAAAGTATATACAACAAATGGGATACTATCAGCAATAGAAAACACATGTAAATGCCATCCAGAGTAACAAGACTGACATTACAGAAACTATAAGTATGTGAGAGTGATGAAAAAGCTGAGAATAGAAGAAATGGAACACAGACTCAATGAGACCAAAAAAAAGCCCAAGATTCTGAATGATGATATCCTAGAAGAAAAACCAAGATGGAACAAAAATATAAGAATTATATGGAATGACATAAAGAGAAATAACATGCATGTGATTTGAATTCCATAACAATAGATAAAGCACTGAGAAAATAGTGGAAGAGATATTAAAAGAAGACTTTGTAGGTATCATGAAAAGTGAGAAAATATTCATTCAAGAAGCTAAGCCATATTCAAAAGGAATATTGTTTTGTGCTGTCAAGATAGAACCAACTCATCACTCACCTTCCAGTAGGTTTTCAGAGGCAGTTACTTGCATGAGAAGAGACTGTCCATCTTTTCACCACAGAGGAGTTGGCGGATCCAAACTACATGCCTCTTACCACTAAGTTACCAGAGCTCCCTCAAACAAAATAGATAACAAAAGAAAATGTTGAGTAATATCATATAAAAATTTTCTATAATCAAAGAGGGAATACTTAAAGAAATTTGAGAAAAATATAATTACCTACAAAAGAGAACTAATTAGATTAAGTTCTTATTTCTCAGCAGAAACCATGTAAGCAAGAAGACACTGGGATGGCATATACAAAAAAACTGAATGAAAAGAATTACCAACCAAAAATACTGACTGTATCTAGTGAAATAGTCCTTAAAAAAATATGAAGGAGAGCTTCAGTCCAGCAGATGCCAAACTTCTCTTTTTACCCTCTGTTCCACTTTGACCACTGCTTGCCCAGACAGTATCTCAGCCAGATACCATATTAATTAGCTGACTCCACTCTCAGTTCCTAACCACATTCCAGCTGTCCCTGTACCACTTGCACAAGGGCTGACATCCAGCAGATGTAGAACCTCCCCTTTTACTCTCTGCTCTGCTTTGTTCCCTGGGTCCTGTGGCCATCAGGCCAGGGCAGGAACATCAACATTCAGGATTTAGCTAAAACATCAATAATGCCTGGAACATTATTCTGCTGTGACAGCAGCACCCCTTAGCTGGAAGTCTCCAGAAACCAGCAGCTACAGAATAATGCCCTGGAATAGAAGATCAGAGACAAGATCTTTCCTCCAGAACTGATAGAGAGAGTAGTGAAAGATGCCATCAGGGAGGTTGGCCACACCATTCCACAAGTCAAGGAGTACAAAAGACTTCAGGATAGGGGGAAATAATCAGAAAACAAGCCTCCCAACTCAGAGAACTTAGCTGTGAGACCAGAGAGAAAGGACCAGAAGGAGTGCTCCCCCAACCCTGGATCCAATGAACTTTGCCACAGGATCTGAGAGGAAGGATTACAGATAGGCTGATTTGACCTCCTCTTCCTTAATGAAGTGTTGAGCTCCTCTCCTGAACCAAGTCTTTCTGTGAGCCAAGGGACCAGTGAGAAATTAAGGCAGGATTAGATGCCCTTCCCTTCTATGGAGCAAAGATCTCCCAAGCCAAGGTCCTCAGACTAAGTCCCTGCTAGGGTCTCAAACAAGAAAAATTCTATCACAGCAATAACATGGAAGAAGTAGACTACACAAACTACACACTACACAAACCAAAGCAAGATGACACTCCCAAAAAAGTGATCCAAACACAGAATCAATGGATTTCGCAAAGCATGATGGAACTTTCTAATACAGAATTCAAAATAACAATGATTAAATATTTTCAATGGTTGAAAGAAAAATTTGAAGAATTGAAGGATTCTATAAGCAAAAGCCAAGAGGAACATAATATATCACTACCTCTATCATCTATATCTATATTTGTATCTATATCTAAACCAGAGTTTGCCAGCGTTTGGGCATGCTGGAATGGTAAAATACTGAAATGTTCCCCAAGCCTAGAGGATAGGGGTGAGGGTCTCTCTGGAGTTTCATTGTCAGCTGGATGGATGCATGTGGCCTCTGGAGCCTGAAAGAGAGAGAGAGGCAAGTCGTTGGGAACGCTGGGGCGTTTGTTGACTTTCTGTTTGCTCCAAGTGGGAGGCTGCCGAGCAGACTTGCTAGATGAGTTAGCGGTCTCTGGCCCAGAGTTTGCCAGCGTTTGGGCATGCTGGAATGGTAAAATACCGTAGGGCCTGAGGGCTGCAGGCCCTCGGGCCAGTTCTTAATTGTTTTTGGTCAAACATTCTTGTAGGTCATATAGCCCTGGTGTGTCCAATTGCCATACAGAGGTATCTTATGGTTACTGTGAAGCTGAACACTGTGACACTAATGTGTCAAATGCTAGAAAATAAGGCTAAATGCTAATTTCTCAGAAGAAAACATGTGAGCAAGAAATCAAACACTCAACAAACACAACTGTCAACCAAGAATACACAGTGAAACTGTCCATTAGATATGATGGAGAGATCAAGATATTCTCAGAAAAGCAGAACCTATGGGAGTTCTTGTCCTAAAAACAAGACCAATGTTGCAGAAAACACTAAAGGACATCTTCACAGAGTTGCCACAGAAAGAAGGATGGGTGAATGTAAACAGCAAAAGAAACCAAACAAAATGATAACAATAAAACATTGCCTCTAAAAAATTCTACTTAGTATGAATGGTCTAAATGCACCAGCGAAGAGAAAAAGAGTAGCAGTTTGGATAAAAAACAAAAAAAACCCATTAATATGCTGTCTACAATAGACACGTTTGAAAAGTAAAGATAAGGACAGAATAAAAAGGGTGGGGAAAAATATACTAAGCAAATGACAACCAGAAAAAAAAAGCAATATTAATCTGATAAAATATATTTTAGCACAAAACCCATCATAAAGGACAAAGAAAGTCACTATATAATGCTTAGATTCAATAGAACAAGAGGACATAACAATAATAAGTATATGCACCAAGTGATAGAGCTATGAAATACATGAAGCAAATATTAATGGAACTAAAAAAAAATAGACAACACCATGATAGTCATAACAGACATCAAGAAAAGAAAGAAACTCAACAAAGGTGCTGAGGAATTAAACTACCCAATCAACCAACTTGGTCTCATTATATACACAGGCTAAATGCACCCCCCAAAAGCTCAATATACATTCTTCTCCAATACACATGGAACATTCTTTTTAATAGATTCTGATTTAGGTCACAAAGCAGGCCTCAATAAATTAAAAAAAATACAAAACATTTTCTCAGAGCACATACAAAATTATAAATCAATAAGAAGAGGATGTTGTTATTATGTGCCCTCAAGTCACTTGCGACTCATAGTAACAGCTCTAAACTCTGCTCTGTCCTGTGCCAGTCGCACTGTCTCCAACACACCAATCCTGATTACCCCAGTCACTGAATCAATCCATCTCATAGAGGGTCTTCCCCTCCTGCGCTGTCCCTCCACCCTCCCAAGCATGATGTCCCTCTCCAAGGACCTGTCCCTCCTGGCAACATGTCCAAAGTACGTCAGACAAAGCCTCAGAATCCTTGCCTCCAAGGAGTAGCCTGGTTTAACCCTCTCTATGTTGAACCTGTCTATTTTCTTAGCAGTCCGTGGTACATTCAATACTCTTCTCCAGCACCACTGCTCAAAGGCATCAATTCTCCTTCTATCCTCCCTAGTCATTGCCCAACTCTCTGATGCATAACAAGTGATTTCTATTGAAGGAAATAGCAAGAAGAAGATAAAGAAAAAAAAACCCATAAAACCCTTATATATAGAAGCTGAAAAAACACCCTGCTTGAACATGACTGTGTAATAGATAAAATAAAAAAGGAATACCACATTTTCTTGAAACAAATGAGAATGAAAACACAACTTACAACAATGTCTGCAAAACAGCCAAAGCAGTAAGCAAGCACATCAAAAGGGAAGAAAAACCGATAACTGATTATCTAACCCAAAATCTCCAACAAGTTGAAAAAGAACAGCAAGAAAACATGACAATCCCTAAAAGAAATGAAATTATAAAAATTAGGCAAGAGAGTCTGATGTGCTGAGGACCGGTGATTTGTCAGCTTAACATCTGGGAACAGACTGCAACCCCTAACTGCCAGTGTCATCCAAGCCCTACCCCCCACCCCCATCACCCCATCCCTGCCACAGCATCTCATCCCAGTGACACCACCCCCACCACAGTTCTGTGCCCCTGAAGCACCGGCACACACTGGTGGCTGCGGCATAGTCCTGCACCGCTGAGACATCCCAGGGCCACCAGAGAGTCCTTCACACAGCACAGAGACCTACCAACAGCCCTTGACAGGAGGATTTTGAATCAGAACACAAAGCCACACCATGGATCCAGCCATCGACCAAAACCACCAATTGAGCTGCAGTGGGACTGATCTGGCATGAAAAAGGCTAGTAGGATCCTAACTGGGTTTTCTTGGACACCACAAATTGCCTGGGAGAGTACCCAACGGTGAGTTCACTGGTGGGAATTTGGCTGAGCCCTTGGCCCACACTTACTGCCCAGTAATGAGCGGGCCAGTGGTAATTTGTCTGAACTTTTATAGACACTGCAGACCTGCAAGAGGCGAGTGGACTGGTGGGAATTTGACTTTGACTTCTTGGGGTCCCGTTGGACCCAGGACCATTCTTGAGCAGGGGCTGCTGCGTGAGGGCACCTGTGCAAGTGCCACTGAGCAGGGACCTCTGAATAAAACCCATTGGGTGGTAGACTGACAGCTGGAATTCGAATAGGGACCCCAATCATAAGCACATCCAGACAGCTGAGGTCTGAGTGATGTCCCCCAAGTGGTTGACCTGTCCTTGTGAACACCCCACCCTCATGCATGCCCTACCCCATTAGGCTCCACACATGTGCCTACATGTCTGGTCAATCAACTTGCCTTTAATCTGGAGCACCTTGGCCTTTCTTACCTACAAGTGGCAGCTGTCACAGGCTCTGAACTGACATTTCTCTGGAGTCAGAAGTTCAGAGAAAAACACAAGTGGGGTAGCTGCCCAACTGATCTCTAGAGCATTGTCTTCAGATCAAGAACATATCAAAGTCTCAAATAAAGCAAGCTATTCCAAACACTACACAAGACCAAAGCAACATGTCATCCCCAAAGGGCAACACAGTATCAGTGGATTTCCTGAAGCCAGAAAGTCTGATGAAACTTTCTGACACAGAATGTAAAAGAACAATGATTGGATATTTTCAATGGAGGAAAGACAAACTTACAGAATTACAGGATACTATGAACAAAAATCAGGAGGAGCTAAAAAATACCAATCCAGAACAATGTAGAGAGAACAAATGAGGAACTAGGGGCACTGGAAAAACAAGGAACCATGATCCAAAATATGAGGTCCAATGTTTCAGATGCTGTCAACATGATGGAGGGACACATGAATAGAATTGAAGAGATAGAACAGAGAACCAGTGAAATAGAAAATAGAAATGTCACCACTGACGTGCTAGAGCAAAAAGCAGAATCAAAAAGGAAGGAAAAAGAAGAAAATCTAAGAATAATGTGGGCACCATCAAGAGACATAACATGCACATCATTGGAATCCCAGAACAGGCAGAAGCAAGTAAAGACACCAAAAAACTTTTGGAAGAATTACCAGAGGAAAACTTCCCAGGCACAATGAAGAATGAGAGAATATATATTCAAGAAGCTGAGTGAACATCCTGTAGAATAGACCCCAAAAGAAAAACACCAAGGCATATCATAGTTAAATTTGCCACAACCAAAGATAAGGAGAGAATCCTGAAAGCAGCAAGAGAGAAACAAAGAGTAACCTACAAAGGAGAACAGATAAGATTAAGTGCTGATTTCCCAGCAGAAACCATGCAAGCAAGAAGAGTGTGGAAGGACATATATCAAACACTCAAAGAATACAACTGTCAACCAAGAATACTGTACCCAGCAAAATTACCCATCAAATATGAAGGAGAGATCAAGATATTCCTAGAAGAAAAGAACCTAAGAGAGTCTGTAAAATCAAGACGAGCATTGCAGGAAAGACTCAGATATGTCTTTCTTACAGAGGTACCACAGAGAGCACCATGGACCAAAGTAACTGGCAACAACACCAAAAATAACAACATGATGATAGTAATAAAACCTTTCCTCTCAATAATCATACTGAATGTGAATGGTGTAAACGCACTGCTGAAGAGAAAAAGAGTAGCAGATTGGTTAAAAACCAAAATCCATCAATATGTTGCCTGCAAGACACACACACACACACACACACACACACACACACACACACACACACAAAAGAGACACACCTGAAAAATGAAGATAAAAAAGACTAAAAATATAAGGGTAGGGAAAAAAAAATACCAAGCAAATCGTAACCAGAAAAAAAGCAGGAGTAGTGATATTAATCTCTGATAAAATAAATGTCAATGTAAAAACCATCACGAAGGAAAAAGAAGGTCACTACATAATGCTGAAAAGGTCAATAGAAGAAGAGGAAAAAACTAATAAATATCTATGCACCAAATGAATGACCTACAAAATACATAAAACAAACATTAACAAAACTGAAAAAGGAAATAGACAACACTACCACAGTTGTTGGAGAATTCAATACATCCCTCTCAAGAAAAGATAGGACTATCAGAAAGAAACTCAACAAAGTTACTGAACAATGAAACCACACAATACAGCAAGTTGACCTCAAAGATATTTATAGGCTAATGCACCCCCCAAAAGCCCTGTATACCTTCTTCTCTAATGTGCATGGAATGGTCTCCAGAATACATCACATTCTAGGTCACAAGGCAAGCATCAATAAATTAAAAAACATAGAATAATATAAAGCATATTTTCAGACCATAATGCTACAAAATTAGAAATTAATAATATGAAAAAGATAAATAACTCATACATTTGGAAGCTGAACAACACATTGCTTGAACATAACTGGGTACTAGAAGAAATGAAAAATGAAATAAGAAAGTTTCTTGAAAAAAATAACAATGAAAACACCTCTTACCAAAACCTTTGGGAAACAGCCAAAGCAGTAATCAGAGGTCAATTTATAAGCAAACATATCAAAAAGCAGGAAAAATGGACCATTGACCCTCGAACTCAACATCTTCAGCAAACTGAAAAAGAACAGCAAGAAAACCCAATACCCTCTAAAAAACCCTGATTTTATAAAAATTAGAGCAGAAATAAATGAAATAGAAATCTGAAAAACAATTGAAACTATCAACAAAACTAGGAACTGGTTCTTTGGAAAGGTCAATAAAATCGACAAACCATTAGCAAAACTCACAAAGGAAAAGAAGGAGAAGACACAAAAAAATCTGAATAAGAGATGAGTCAGGCAACATCACAACAGAATCAACTAAAATAAAAAAGCTAACATTAGAGTATTATGAAAACTCTACTCAAACAAATATGAAAACCTAGAGGAAATGGACAAATACCTAGAAATGAAAATCTACCTAAGGTAACACAACCAAAATCGAACATCTGAACAGACCCATTACAAAAGAAGACATTGAAAAGGTAATACAGCAACTTCCAACCAAAAAAAAATAAAATCCCTGGACCAGATGGTATTACAAGTGAATTTTATCAAACATTCAGAGAACTGTCACCAATTCTGCACAAACTATTTCAGGAAATAGAGAAAGATGGAATTCTCCCAGATTCATCCTATGAAGTACACATATCCTCGATACTAAACCCAGGAAAGGACATCACCAAAATAGTAAATGATAGGCCAATATCTCTCATGAACATTGATGCAAAAATCCTGAATAAAATACTGGCCAAGAGAATTCAATGATACATCAAAGAAATAATTCACCATGACCAAGTGAGATTTATAACAGGTATGCAAGGATGGTTCAATATAAGGAAAACAATTAATGCAAATCATCACATTAACAAAGCGAAGATCAAGAACCACATGATCCTCTCAATTGATGCAGAAAAGGTCTTTGACAAAATCCAAAACCCTTTCCTGACTAACACACTCAACAAAATAGGATTAGAGGGGAATTTCTTCAACATAATAAAAAGTATTTCTGCAAACCCAAGATCCAACATTGTTCTCAATGGAGAGTGGTGAAAGGCATTCCCTTTAAGAATAGGAACTAGGCAATGATGCCCACTCTCACCTCGCTTATTCAACATTGCATTTGATGACTTAGTGATAGCAATAAGACAAGAGAAGGAAATAAGAGGTATCCAAATTGGCAAAAAAGGAGGTAAAATTATCTCTCAATGCAGATGATACGATAGTATACCTAGAAAACACTGAACACTCAGCAAGAAAACTATTGGACATAGTTGACCAATTCAGCAAAGTAGCAGGATACAAGATCAACATACAAAAAAAAGTTGGATTTCTCTACAGTGATAAAGAGAATACAGAGCAAGAGTTAAGAAAAAGAATATCCTTCAAAACCTCATAAGCAGTTCCTTACTTCACCTCTACCTTCCATGTGAACTTCCGAGTTGTGAAACAACCCAGTGGTAGATGGAATTTGCTCCAGGACTTAAGAA
>NW_006400048.1:492387-493321 GCF_000299155.1 Elephantulus edwardii | reverse complement strand
AATGCAAGCCCAATACAAATACCCATCCCATTCTTCCACAAGATGGAAAAGGCAATCGTTTGGAATGGAAAGAAGTCCTGAATAAGCAAAGCACTCCTTAAAACTAAAAGAAAGGTAGGAGGTATCTCACTCCCTGATTTCAAATCCTGCTACACGGCTGTGGTGGTTAAGACAGCATGGTACTGGTCCAATGTGAGACACATAGATCAATGGAATAGAATTGAGAACCTGGAAATCAGCCCATCTACATATGGTCAACTGATTTTTGACAAGGTGATGAAATCAGTTAATTGGGGAAACAACGGCCTGTATAACAAACGGTGTTGTCAAAATTGGAAAACTATCTACAGATGACTTAAGCAAGAGCTACACCTTATTCCATACAGAAAACCCAACTCTAGGTGGATCATGGTCCTAGGACTAAAACCAAGGACTATAAACTTCATTAAAGAAAAGCTTGAAATAAATCTAGATGCCCTAATTCACAACATAATCAGTCTTCCAAGTATCCTGAAAAATTTACAACCAAGAGAGGATAAAATAGATGAATGGGACCTTCTAAGAATCAAATGCCTATGCATATTCAAACACTTCTTCAACTGGATAAAAAGGGAAGCCACAAAATTGGGGAAAATAAACAGAGAACTACCAGAAGTCCAGGCTGGGTTTAGAAGGGGTCGTGGGACTAGGGATATTGTAGCTGATGTTAGATGGTTCTTAGCTGAAAGCAGAGAATATCAGAAGAATGTCTATCTATGTTTCATTGATTACGCAAAGGTATTTGACTATGTGGATCATAACAAACTGTGGCTGACTCTGAGAAGAATGGGAATCCCAGGACATTTAATCGTGCTAATGCAAAACCTATATTTGGACCAAGAGGCAGTCATCAGAACAGAGCAGGGCAACACTGCATGGTTCAAAATTGGGAAGG
>NW_006400048.1:483453-491154 GCF_000299155.1 Elephantulus edwardii | reverse complement strand
CTGACATCCAAGCAGATATATGCACACCCATGTTTATTGCAGCTTTGTTCACAATAGCAGGTAGTTGGAAACAACCTAAGATCCCATCAACAAATGAATATATAGAGAAGCTGCGGTATATTCACACAATGGAATACTATGCTGCATTGAAAAACAAGGAACTCATGCAATCTTATTCAAAATTGGTGACTCTGGAGGACATTATGCTGAGTGAAATATCTTAGTCACAAAGGGACAAATATTGCATAGTGCCATTGTTGTGAAATGGGACTGACATTGGGGTTGGGGGAAGACTGAGAAAGATGGAATAAATAATGTATACTGCATTGAAACAGATAAGGGAGAAACCTGTTTAAAAGGGATATTTGATTAGGTATTATTGTCATGATAGGAGTCCAGAATGAAGGCTACATAGTGGAGTGGACCTGGGGGGAGGTATTGTATATATAGAAAGAATTTTCATTTTACTCTTCAAAGAGAAGAGTGTACTGGGTGGGAGAGGTGGGCAGGGAGAAAAGTGAAACAATGAATGAATGGAAATACAATGTATCTGTAAATTTTTATTAAAATTAATTCAAAAAGAGATAAAAAATTATGGAAGAAATAAATGAAAGAGAAAACAGAAAAATAATTGAGACTGTCCATATACCAGAATTTGGTACTTCAAAATGGTCAATATAATCAACAAACCCCTAGCAAAGCTAGCAAAAGGAAAGACATCAATAATCTGAATAAGAATTGAAAGGTACAATGTCACAACATATTCAATGGAAATAAAATGTTTAACAATAGGATATTATTAAAATCTAGTAATGTTGTCAGTCTGGAGACTAAGGCGCATCTTACACAATCCATGATCTTTGTAATCACTTGCTATGCATTAGAGAGCTGGACAATGATTAGAAACTATAGAAGAAAAATTGATGTTATTGAGCTGTGGTGTTTGAAAAGATTGTGCAATATACAATGGACTGGTAGGAGAATGAACAGTTTCATTCTGGAGAGGGTTAAAAAAGGCTGCTCCTTGGAGGCAGGGATTCTGAAGTTCATCTGACATAGTTTGGATATGTTGCAAGGAGGGACAAGTCTTTAGAGAAGGATGTCATGCTTGAGGGGGTGGAGGGACAGAGCAGATGACTTGGGTCATGTGGGTAGGTGGGTCAGAGACAAGACTGGCACAAGATAGAGCAGGGTTTAGGGCTATTGTACATAGGGTCGCTATGAATAGCAGGTGACTCGAGGGCACATAGCAATAACAATAACATAATCAAATAAATATGAAAACCTAAGGGAAATAAATAAATACTTAGAAACTCACAGCTTACCCAAGCTGGCACACTGAAGTAGAACAGGTCATAAAATAACTTCCAAAAACAAAAAACAAACAAAAAAACCCTGAACCAAATGGCTTTACTAGTGAATTTTATCAAACATTTAGAGAAGAGCTGTTACTAATTTTCTTAAAAGTATTTAAAAAAATAGAATACTCCAACCCTCATTCTATGAAGTAAAAATATCCCTGATACCAAAGTCAAGTAAAGACACCACCAAAATAAAAAACTATAGACCAATATTTCTCATAAATATAGATGAAAAAATTCTCAATAAGATCCTGGCCAATAGTATGTAATATTGAGAAAAAAAATTCAGCAAGTGGGATACATAACAGGTATGCAAGGATGGGTTAACATAGGAAAAATCATTAATGTGATTGTTGTTATGTGCTGTTGAGTCACCTCTGACTCATAGTGACCCTGTGTACAACAGCCCTGAACCCTGCTCTATTCTATGGCAACCTTATTGTCTCTGACACACCTATTACCCCAGTCACTGAATCAATCCATCTCATTGAAAGTCTTCCTATCCACTCTCCCAAGCATGATGTCACTCTCCAAGGACTGGATCCTCCTTGCAACATGTCCTAAGTATGTCAGACAAAGCTTCATAGTCCCTGTCTCCAAGGAACAATTTGGTTTTACACTTTCCAGGATGAACTTGTTCATTCTCTTAGCAGTCCATGGTACTCTTCTCCAACACCACACTCAAAGGCATCACTTTTTCTTCTATCACCCTTAGTCATTGTCCAGCTCTCTGATCTCTTTGATGCATAGCAACTGATTGCAAAGACCAAGCCCTGTATCAGGCACACCTTAGTCTCCAGAGTGACATATTTGCTCGTTAATACTTTGGAGAGGTCTTTGACTGCAAACTTTCTCAACACAAAATGTCTTTTAATCTCCTGGCTGCCAGTGCCAAGAGTGTTAATTGTGGAGCCAAGCAAACTAAAGCTGTTTACAATCTCAGTCTCTACCCAATCATCCCAGTGGTGAGAATCTTTGTTTTCTTGATATTGAGTTTCAATTCATATCTAAGGCTGAAGTCCTTGACCTGCAGCAAGCGCTTCAGATCCTTCTCAGTTTCAGCAAGCAGGGTTATGTCATCTATATCATGCAGATTGTTGATGAGTCTTCCTCTAATCCTGATACCACATTTCTCCTCATAGAGCCCAGCCTCCCAGGTAATCTGCTCTACATATAGATTGAAAAGGTAAGGAGATAGGACACATCCCTGGTATATGTGCTTATTGCCAACAAAGTAAAACAAAGAAATTTTTGTTCTTTGCTATGTTAATGTGATGGATTCCTAGCAATAACTTAACAAATCAAACTTATGCATCATATAATTACATTAAATGTTTTCCTTATGTTGAACCATCCTTGCATCCCTGTTATGAATCTCACTTGATTTTTTTTATAATATAGCAAAACTTTTGACAAAATCTAACCCTGCTTTCTGATTAAAATACTCAACAAAACAGGAATAAATGAGGATTTTCTCAACATAGTAAAAAGTATATACACAAAACCAGAGCCAAAATAATTTTCAATGGAAAGAAAGAAAAGATGTTTCTCTTGAGAACAGGAACTAGACCAGGATGCCCATTATCTCAACATTGTATTGTGTTAGTAAGAGAAATAGACAAGAGAAAGAAATAAGAGGTATCCAAATTGGTAAAGAGAAGGTACAACTATTACTATATGCATTTGATATGATAGTATATTTAGAAAACCCTAGAGATTCAGAGAGATGACTTCTGGACCTAGTTGATCAATTCAGGAAAAGAAGCAGAATACAAGAGCAACACACAAATATCAGTTGGATTTTTCTACAGTTGAGAAAGAAACTATAGAATTGGCACTAACAAGAACAATACCCATTAAAATAGGTAATCACAAAATTAAGTACTTTAGAACAAATTTAACTAGAGACAAAAAACACCTATATAAAGAAAATTTTGAAACTTTACTATAAGAAACAAAAGAGAGATGGTATCACATTGTGAGTTTGATTTGCATCTCTCTTACTGCAAGTGATTTGGAGCATTTCTTATATGTCTGTTGACTATTTGAATATCTTCCTCTGCGAAAATTCTTTCCATGTCTTTTGCCCATTTTGTATTTGGGTAATTCAGACATTTTCTTGTGGAGGCCCAGGAATATTCTATAAACCATCATTATAAGACTCTTGTCTGAGATGGTATTGCCAAATGTTTGTTCCCATTCAGTAGGTTTTCTTTTTTTTATGAACACAGGGATTTAATCTTTAGAAGGTCCCATTCATCAGTTTTATCCTCTTCAGATTGTACATTTCTGGCTCTGTTTGGAAGTTTCTTTATAATGTAGACTAGAACTGTTAAACTTGATCCCAGTTTGTCTCTTATGAACGCTATGGTTTTGGGCTTCACTCCCAAGTCTCTTATCCACCAGGATAGTAAGTAATAAATGTTGGAGAGGGTGTGTGAGATAGGAACTCTTTTACATGGTTGGTGGGATTGTACAATGGTACAACCACTCTGGAAGGCAGTTTGGCGCTTCCTCAAAAAGCTCATCATAGAAATTTCATATGACCCAGCTATTCCACTCTTTGGAATATACTTCAAGAAAATGAAAACTGAGGCTCAAACTGAAACTTGTACACAAATGTTTACAGTGGCATTATTCACCATCAAAAGAACATGGAAACAGGCCAGATGTCCAATCACAAATGAATGGATTGAGAAGTTGTGGTACATTCATACAACGAAATACTACACAGCATGCAGGAGCAATCATTTTGTAAATTACTACTTAACTTGGGAGGAACTACAGAACATTATGCTTAGTGAACTAACTCAGTTCCACAAGGACCAATATTGTATATAACCATTACTGTAAAATGAGTATAAGGATCCAAGGTTGGGGGGGGGATGGAAATAGAGGGATAGCATGGGGGCTGGATGTTAATCATAAGGTTGCACAATTTGATGGGTGAGTAGGGTGAAGAAAATGGGAAGAATCTTTTGTGATAAATGTATTCAAATTTTGTAAATAAGAATAATATAAAAAATAAAAAATTAAACAAAAGAAAGAACAATAAAAGAAGATGTGAAGAATTGAAAGAACATACCATGTTGATGAATAGGAACAATTGATATTATGAAAATGACAATTCTTCCAAAAGCATTCTACAAATTTGATGTAGTTTATCAGGGCAATATGGATGCAAATTCCGTTCTTCAACAGGTTGGAAAAGGCAATTTCCAATTTTATATGGAATGGAAAGAGACCCTAAATAAGCAAACCACTGCTGAAAAAGATAAACGGTAGGAAGTACCATCTCCCTGTTCTTAGATTCTACTCCATGGTTGTGGTGGTCAAGATAGTCCCATACTTGTACAGCGACAGACACATAGATCAGTTGGTGGAATTGAGAACCCAGAAATCAGTTCATCTACCTATGATTAACTGATTTTTGAAAGGATATTAAGTTGATTAAGTAGGGAAAGAACAGTCTCTTTTCAAGTGGTGTTAGCAAAATTGGAAAGCTATCTGCAGAAGATTCAAGCAAGACTCATACCTCACATATACATATAAACTAACTCCAGGTGGATCAGGAACGTAGGAGGAAAACCAAAGACTATAAAATTCATAGTGAAAACCCTACAATCATGAAAGACAAAATAGGTGAATGTGACTATAGGACCTTCTAAGTATCAAATTCCTATATCCCTTTAAAAACCCCCAAACCTCTCCAGCAGGGTAAAACTGAAACCCAAAGAGTAAACAAATTGGCAATAACATATCTGATAAATGATTCATATTTAAATATATATAGAATAATCCAATACCTCACCAAGAAAAATATTATCAACCCAATCTCAAAATGGGCACAGGATATGAATAGACACTTCACCAAGAAGACATTAGATGGCAAACAAACACATAAAGAAATGTTCAAAAGCCCTACCTATCAGAGAGAAGTAAATTTAAAAACAAACAAACATGAAATATCATCTCATCCCAGAAACAATAGCAAATTTCAACAGACTAGCAAACAATAAATGCTGGCAAGGTTGTGGAGAGACTGAAACTCTTATTCAAGCTGGTTCTTCTTGTTTTGTGCTGTCAAGTCGCTTGCAATTCATAGTGATCCTATGGACAATGGCTCTGAACCCTGCTCCTCTGCTCTATCATGAGTCAATTTTATTGTCTCTGACACATCTACTCCCATACCCCAGTCACTGAGTCAGTCCATCTCATCGAGGGTTTCTCCTCTTGTGCTGTCTCTCCACCTTCCCCACCCTGTCCTCAGATCAGAAGTTTTTGGTTTTAAAAGTACTAATTTTATTGACTATTCTTGAAGGCATTTTGTTACACATAGTATAAAATATAAAGTCCTTACAATAGCAACAAATTCCTCATGACCTGATATTACACTCCCTGACTACCCTTATTCCACATTATCCTTCTTTCTCAGATATTCTCTCCTTTTGTTATGCCAAACTGCACATGACTCTGAGAAATATCGTTCTGGATTTGGTTGGGTTACCCCAAAAATCTGTGTAGAAATCTTAATCTGTGTACCTGAAAAAATGGACAAAACTAAGGTTCTGGACTGTATCTTTAGCCTCCAGAACAATGGAAAAATAAATTTCTGGTTTCTAAAGCCACCATTTTTTGTATTTGTTAAGCCTGCACTTGATAATTAAGCTATGAGCTTTGCTCTTCAGGCATAAAGTGCATCTTCCTGAAGACCTTTTTCTGTTCTGGTTGCCCCTTTTACCATGTTTTGTAGCTATCTATTCATCACTCAACAAACGGTTAGCTCAAGCATCCTCATCAAGCATCCTCATCTTAGACCCTACATACCTGCATGGCTGTATTTGGGGATTTATTATATGTGATTGTGATTATCTAGGTCTAGGCTTTTGTTCTTTGTATCTTGCTCATAGTTAAATTCACAGACTTTCACATTCCTATGACCTTAGACAAATTTTATAATTCTTCTGAACATCATTTTTTAACATAAAGAAGTAAATAAGGTCCATTTCATTGCTTTTGGGGTTAAATGATACAAATTCAATTATCGTGAACTTATAACTGATTCACAGTTGACTTTCCAGCGGGTTTTTCAAGGCTGTAAGCCACACAGGAAGAGATTTCTCACCAAGCAACTTGTGAATTTGAACCACCAGAGGTGCTGTTGTGTCAGTAAAGCAACTCTCTGTGAACTTTGCTAACAGCAAAGGAGACTATGTTGTTATTGTTATGTGCTATTGAGTCAGAAGTGAATCACAGCTAGCCTTCTGTTGGTTTTCAGAGCCTGAAAATTGCATGAAAGGAGATTGTCCATCTTTTTCTCTCATACTATCTACTTAACGGATAATAATTCCTAATTTTGAGAGTCATTGGGTGGTCCCAAAGGGTTAGGGGTTGCCTGCTAACTGAAAAAATGATGGCCTAAATCTACTAGAAGTCGCTTGGAAGAAAGGTCTGCTGATGTGCTTCCAAAAGTTCACAGTGACTAAATGAAGTTCTACTCTGAAACACAGGAGGTTATCATGAGTTGACATCAACTCCAGGGTAACTTGTTTGTTATTTACTGTGATTTTCCAGCAGTATAAGTCTTACTGCAGACTGTAATTATCTTCTGGAGATGTTCTGGGACTGTGTGTGGCAAAGGGAAGTAGAATTTCTTTGTTGTTTGAAGCTTACAGTTACAGATTTGAAAAGACAAGAGAGTAAAAGTCTGTAAGGATCATCAATTGCTAGGATTTTTAATGGTTCTCCTGAGTGAAGACAGGTGTGAGTTTAGGTGGGTACTGCCTTAGAGTTGCTGGGTCCTAGAAATGAACATTGTTTCAACATCATAAGATTTTAAAAAACAATGCACATCCAAAAACTTATCCAACAGGGTAAAAAGGGAAGCCACCAATTGGGAAAAAGTATTTGGTAATAACAAATCAGATAAGGGACTTATATCCAGAATTTATAAAATACTTGAGCACCACAACAAGATAGAGGTAAATAATCCAATAGAAAAATGGGCACAGGATATGAACAGGCACTTAACTGAAGACAACATTCAGATGGCTAACAAGCACATGAAGAAATGTTCAAAATCCCTAGCTCTAAGAGAGATGCAAATAAAAACAACTATGATATATCATCTCACCCCAGTCAGAATAGCAAAATTTAATAGAACAAGCAAGCAACAAATGCTGGCTAGGTTGTGGAGAAACTGGAACCCTTATTCACTCTTGGTGGGAGTGTGAAATGGTGCAACCACTGTGGAAGGCAGTATGGCGCTATCTCAAAAAGTTGCAAATAGAGTTACCATTTGACCCAGCAATTCCACTACTGGGAATATACCCCAAAGAGA
>NW_006400048.1:480596-481903 GCF_000299155.1 Elephantulus edwardii | reverse complement strand
TATTATTGCTTTTAATTTTTGACTCATGTACTTTTAACTTGTTAAAGTTGTGTCTTCTAGGCTGCAACAGTTCCATGATGCATCTCCAAGGATATGAACATGTATGGGTAAGCACATTTGATAACAGTGTATCCAAATTCCAAAATCAATCTCCACAATAGTCTACATGTTTTCTATTGCCAAAGGGGCCCTTTAGAGTAGTGAGAGAAGATCTACACCCTGAAACCTACAGCATCCCTTTTCAGCAGGAAGTAGCTAAAAGAATATGCTTTCCCCTTTTCCTTATAAATCAGGGTGAAATCTCTCTCAGGGAGCAGTGATAGGGAATGGCAAAGGACACACTGACAAAGGAGATTAATCAGAACTGGTTTTGTCAGGCACTGTGGCAATGGGACAATTAAAACAGACTTTCGGGGGGGGAAGAGAGGAACGAACTGGGGGGGTAGAGAAAATAGTGCAACAATGAATGGAAATAAAAAATTTCTGTAAATGTTCATCAAAATTAATAAAACAAAATTTTAAAAAATAATTTCCTTAAGTAGTATGTATACTTTGCATTATGTCAATGCTCATATACAGAAAATACAACATATGCATTTGTTTCTTACTGTTAGTGACATTCATTTCCTAAAAAACATGCCTTTGGAAACTCTATGAAATCAGAAAAACTACAATAGATATAGAAATGTTTTGGACCTTTTGTTCAAAGAGTAGTTATGAGTTGTTCTTGACTAGATAACAATCAATAACAAGAACTAATAAAAACAATAATATTTTAACATTTTCTGCATCTTCAATTATTCAATAGGATTTTATAAAAATAACTTCCAGTCATCTGCTATGACTTCAAATCATTTTACACTACAGATTATAATTATGTACTCAATCATTTCCCTTATTTACGAATATCTTGAATGTCTTTACATATCATTGTTTGAATTTCATGTCAGACTCCCAGAATTTAAATAATCAGAGTGAAAGACATTTTTAACACTGTCATATCATTTTAATAAAATGATAAAATATTTTTTAAAAATAATTTAAAAAACAAGAAAATATACAACCAAGATAGGATTATTGTAAACTGTGTGATTTTTTTTTTTTAAATGGGCTTGAGTTAAGGTATTGAATGACCACTATGTCCCAAGGCCAGAGAGCATAGGGTTGGTCAGTGGTACAATTCTTGACTCTCATACAGGAGACCTGGGTTTGATTTCCATGCAACCTGCTTCATACACAGTCACCACCAATTTTGTCAATATAAACTTTTAGGTTGTTGTTGCTGTTATGTGCCATCGAGTCGTTTC
>NW_006400048.1:476392-478907 GCF_000299155.1 Elephantulus edwardii | reverse complement strand
TTTCACAGAGCTCCTAGGTTAAAGTAGATATCTAAGTAAATATGTAGGAAAGACTTACAATCTAATTCCAAAACTCAGAAATGAAATCATGTAGCATGTGGCATTTCCACAAATTGAGGGCCAACTCAATGGTAGGTAGTGGTTTAGCACAAAAGAGTTCTAGAGTATTGTTCAAAGCTTAGGTTACTCAAAAATCGTCTTGTAACAGAGCAAGAAACGTACTTCCATTTTTGCGTCATGGTATTCTGGTTCACACAATGCAGTCTGGTCTGATACAGACTCTTAGTTCTCATGGAGCTGAAAAGCGAGGTCAGCTTGTGCATAAAGCTGGAGAAACCAAAACATATTTAAGGTATTCAACTGAAAAATACTATAGTATTTCATTCTGAACACAAGTCATGGTGATGGTGGAGAACCATGTGGAGAAATGTAGAACCAAGAGCAATTGCATACTGTAATGCATTTGATTTTTAAAAAGGAAGGGAAACCCATGATGCATGTTATCATCACGCCAGCACTGAGGCTCAGCCAGCCTGTGCATTTTGGTCTTTGGGATATTTTGCCTGGCTTACTTTAAAAACACATTTACTGAGCCAGGCAAATCAAAGTCATGTGCTTCTTCATTAAAATGTTGGGTTGTGTTTTTGGTTTGGGGTTTGGTTTATTTTTCCTTTGGGATATATTATTTGACATTCTATAAAGAGGTAAAACCTCTGCGTGTTTAATTTTCCATGCAAGAGTTTCTAAGTAGTGGAAAAGCAATGAGAAGAAGAATGAGTCTGGATGTCTAAGAAATCCTAGCAGAGCTTGTCCAGCTGCTTTGATCTTCCCAGCTGTATGCTATGGCAGTCTAGGTCTGTGACAGGAGGTTCACGCACAGGGTAGATATTTCTCAGGCAATTTCAGTGTTTTCCAAAGAGCTTGGTCAACATCCAAAGGAGCAAAGGTAACACTGAAACATTCAGGCTTGTGTGTACTGGTCTCTGACTATCTTCAAATTTGCTCAGACCGAAGTGAAAGTTGGAGAGACACGCTCAGGTCACTTATTTCACCTGGAGGAAGTTTTCTGCCAACTCAAGATTGCTCTGAAGGATTTCAGTGGTAAGTAATTTCCAAGCTTGTCAGTCAAGTTATTTTAGACTATAGAAACCATCAGTCCAATACAGAATGTGGAAATTAGCATCAGTGTTACTGTCACATACAAGTAAAAATCTTTATGAAGATTATTAATAAATGCCTATAGCAGTACCTTGGCAGGGAACTGCCAGGATTTCAATCCAGATTATATGAAGCCTGGTATGAGGAATATCCTTGCTGATGTCAGATGGATATATGCTAAAAGAGAAGGCTACTAGATGTCTGTACTGTGTTTTATTGACTATGCATGCAAAGGCATTTAATTATTTGTATCACAATAAATCATTATTAACGTTGAGAAGAATGAGAACTGCAGAACACTGAAGTGTGCTTGTGGAAAGCATACACATAGACCAAGAAGATGTTATCCAAACAGAATAAGGAAGCACTGCATGGTTTAAAATAAGAAACGTGTGCATCAGGGTTGTATGCAAAGTTTCTCCATACCTATTTAAACTGTATGCTAAGAAAATAAATAAAAAGTTAGGATTGACAGATTCACTCTGGTTAACACCCCTCCCCCCCACAAACACACACACACACACACCCCCAAACAAACCCAACCTGGCCTATGTGAAGAAGATCAGAAGTTGAGGAAGATTCATCAATAGCCTACATTATGCAGATGGCACAATCTTGCTTGCAGAAAGTAAAGAGGACTTGAAACACTTGTTATAGAAGATTAAAGACTACAAAATTCAATATAGACTACATTTAACACCAAGAAGAAGAAATTTCTCACCACTTGATCTGTAGGGAACATCATGATAGATGGATAAAAGATTGAAGTTGTCAACAATATTATTTTACTTGTATTCATAATCCACACCCATGGTAGTAGCATTTAAAAAACCAAAAGCTGTAGTGTATGCTGTCAAGGACCTTTCCAAAGTGCTAAAGAACAACTCTGTCGTTTTACAGACTAAAGTGCTCTTGATCCAAACCATGATCTTTTCAATTACTTCCTAGCATTTGAAAGGTTGACAATGAATAAGGATGTCAAAAGAAGAATCGATGTTTTTGAATTATGGTATTGAAGAAGAACACTGAATATTGGATAGCTTGCCAAAAGAATATACAAATCTGTCTTGGTAAATATATAGTTTCCAGAGGCAAGCTATTTTGGAGGTGGATGTCGCCCCAGCTTCCAAGCCTTTTTAAAATCAGGGATGTCCACCATGGGTAACCATTATCACATTTGACAGATCAGTGTCACCGTGTTTAGCATCACAGCAACAATAAGTTACCTCTGTACAGCAAATTGACAGACCCATGCTTTACCACTTAGAAGAATGTTTGACCAAAAACAATTAAAACCAGGCCTGAGGGCTGCAGATTAAAATCACCCACATTTGGCTTGGTGGTTGTTGTTGTTGTT
>NW_006400048.1:461007-476063 GCF_000299155.1 Elephantulus edwardii | reverse complement strand
TCAATTCTCCTTCTATCCTCCCTAGTCATTGTCCAACTCTCTGATGCATAACAAGTGATTGCAAAAACCATGGGCTGTATCAGGCGCATCTTAGTCAGCATACAATAATTCTATGAACAACACATCTAACTCTTGGTTCATCCTCTGCCATCCTCACAGTCTGAGACATGCTTGAGCCCATTGCTACAGTCACCATATCAAGCCATTATGTTGAGTATCTTCTTCTCTGACTTCCACTTCTTTCAGCATGATTCCATTTCCCAAGGACTGGAACCTTAAACTGTTGTTTGTTCTTGTTAAGTGCTGTCGAGTCATAGAGAACTCATAGCGACCCTGTGCACAAAAGACCTGAACACTTGTGTAACTTTCATTATTCTTACCCATTCATCTTCCTATTTTTATAATAATAGCTTTATGCCACTTGAGTCCTTATGTAACTGAGATATTTGTTAACAGTTTTGGCACCAGCAGCCAGGAAATTACAAGACAAATTGATTTGGGAAAGTTGGCTGTCAGAGACCTCTCCAAAGTCCTAAGAGTAACAATGTCAGTTCGGAGACTAAGGTGTGCCTGATACAGGTCATGGCCTTTGCAATTACTTGTTATACAATGACTAGGGATGATAGAAGGAGAATTAATGCCTTTGAGCTCTGGTGTTGGAGAATATTGAATATATAATGAACTGCTAAGAGAACAAGCAGGTTCATCCTGGAGATGATGACACCAGGCTGTTTAAGAAGCAAGGATTCTGATGCTTCGTCTGACATACTTTGGACATGTTGCAAAGAGCAACAAGTCCTTGGAGAGGGATGTCATGCTTGGGAGGGTGGAGGGACAGTGCAGAAGAGGAAGACCCTTGATGAGATGAATTGATTCAGTGACTAGGGTAATGGGGGTAGGTGTGTCAGAAACAGTGAGATTGACACAGGATAGAGCAGGGTTTAGGGTTGTTGTACACCAGGTCCACTATGAGTTGTGGGCAACTTGATGACACATAACAACAAGGACAACAACAACAACATACTGCTATCTATTCTCTCCCAAGTTACACAATATTTTTTGAAATCATTGTTCCTTAGTAGTGGTATATAGTATTCCACTGCATGAATATACTAAAATTTCTCAATCCATTCTTTAATTGATTAATTGATTTCATTATCTAACCACTTCTTCATCTTACCTGACTGCATGCCTAGCACTCAACCACGCTCAGTTGTATAAATAAGAACTACAGCAGCAAGGCAATCTGTCTGCTACACTAGAAACATCAGTATAAATCTACATGCAATCTAGGGCATATTACTAATAGAATGAAAAATATGTTCGACTCAGAGGAATTTTACACCTGAAGGTAAGAGGTTTTTAGAGGAGTAGAACCATCAGGTGTAGCTAAAAGAAAAGAGAAAGGATTGCATTGCTAACAGAGAAGTGTATTTCCTAAAGGCAAACACCTGACATATCTTCCCTATGGTTAGGAAGCAGGATGCCAGGGTATCTGCTGTCATGTTGGCTGACTCATCATACTCACCATCCTAAGTTCAGGCTCAAGTTGAGATCGTTGTGCCAGCTTTTGACATGAGTAGTGTGTCTCTCAGCTGCTCATTTGGGTTTATTACTCTTATCAAAATAGTTGGATAAATTATCATATTTAACAAACTTTCAATATTCTATAATCAAAACAATACAAGGGTACAATAGCAATTATTCAGAATCTAGAATAAAGAATATGCAAAGAAAAATATTCTTGCATCTTCAAGAACTTAGCAGGAGAGAGAAGATCAAATAAAATGAAATAATTAGAAAAAAACTACTAATTCATTCTCTCTCTCTCTCTCTCTCTCTGTATATATATATATATATATATATATATATATATAATTTTGTTTTTATTATGGGCCATCAAGTCTCGTTTGACTCATAGTGGCCCTATGTACAATAGTTGTAAAGCCTCTCCCTTCCTGAGCTAGTCTCACTGACTCTGTTACACCTACCTCCATTGCCTTAGTTACTGTATCAATCCAAGGGTCTTTCTCTCCTGCGTTGTCCCTCCACCCTTCCAAGCATGATATCCTTCTCCAAGGATCATTCACTTCTCTCCACATGCCCAAAGTCAGTGCTTCAAAATCCTAGCCTTCAAGGAGAAACTTTGTTTCACCCTCTCCAAAACAGACTTACTTGTTTTCTTGGCACAACATGGTATGTCTAAGACTCTTCTCCAGCACTACAACTCAAACGCATCAATAATTCTTTGCTCATCCTTAGTTATTATTCAGCTTTCTGATGCGTAGCAAGTAACTGTGAAAACCATGGACTAGATCTCTAGACTGATATTGTTGTTTCTCAGTACTCTAGAAAAGTTCCTGAGAGCTGATTTACCTAATGCAATTCACCTCTTGTTTTCCTGACTGCTGGTGCCGAGAGTGTTGATTGTGGAGCCAAGCAAGCTATAACTGTTAACAAGCTCAATCTCTTCATCATCCATCATGGTGCTGCCAATTGGCCCAGTAGTGGGAATCTTTGTCTTCTTGATATTGAGCTTCAATTCACATTGAACACTACAGTCCTTGACTTTCTGCAGCAAGCACTTCAGGTCCTCCTCAGTTTCAGCAAGCAAGGCTGATGCCACATTCCTCCTCATAAAGCCTAGCCTCCTGAATGATCTGTTCTGCATATAGATTTCAAAGGTATGGAGACAGGACACATACCTTACACACACCCTTCATGATTTTGAACCATGCAGTGTTTCTCTGCAATGTTTGAGGACTGCTTCCTGGTCTAAGTCTAGGTTTCACATAAACCAAGCGATTTTCCCATAAATCAAGTTTTCTGGGATTCCCATTCTTCTCAAGGTTAACACAATATTTTGTGATTTACATAGTCAAATGCCTTTACATTGTCAACGAAACACAGATAGATATCCCTCTGGACTCAGCTTTCTGCCAAGATCCCTCTGACATTGACAGTAATGTCTCTACTGCCATGGCCTCTTCTAAATCAGGCTTGTATTTCTGGTAGTTCTCTGTCAATGTACTGTTTCAGTTGTTACTGGATGATCTTCAGCAAGATTTTGCTTGCATATAATGAGTGATATTGTGTGATAATTTATACACGCTGTAGGGTCACTATTTTTTAGAATGTGAATAAATATGGATCTCTTCCAGTCAGTTAGCCAGTTACTTGTCCTCCAGATTTCTTAGCACAACCAGCTGATGACTTCCAGGGCAGTGTCTGTCGACATATGTCAATCGGTATTCCATCAATTCCTGGAGCTTTATTTTTTGCCAAGTCCTTCAAAGCAACCTGAATTTCCTCCTTCATCACCACTGCCTCTTGATCATATGTTGTTTCTTGACATTCTACTGTGTCAGCCAGTTCTTTTTGGTATTGTGACTCTGTATACATCTTCTTTCAGTACATCCTGGATCATTCAATATTCTACTCATAGCATCCTTAAGCATTGCAACTCAAGGTTTGAATTTATTCTTTCGTTCCTTCAGCTTATGAAATGCCAAGCAAGTATAGTTCTTTTGATTTTTGGACTCCACTTCTTTGCATATTTCATTATAATTCTTTGCTTTGTCTTCCTGTGCTCCACTTTGAAATTTTCTCTTCAGCTCCTTAACTTTTTAATTTCTTCCCTTTACTTTGGCATCTAGGCACTCAATAGTCAGAGTCTCTTCTGACATCCATTTTGCTCTTTTCTTCTTCCTTCTTTATAATGACCTTTTGTATTTTTTTGTGAATGATACTCTTGATGTCCTTTGAAAAAGCTCATCTGGTCTTTGTTCTCTCTCTTTCTCTGTCTGTATGTGTGTGTGTGTATGTATACACACATATATATGAATATGTGTATTAACAAAAATATACATAATTATACACATAAATATATACAGACACACATGTACATATTGTTGTTTTTGATTGTCTTCGAGTCGAGCACGACTCAGAGTGACCCTATGAATAAAAGGCCTGATGCTGCTCTACAACTATTGACATTTATCAACGTTGATAGAGTTTCCAGAAGCATGTTATTTAGGAAGTGGATGCCACTCCTGCTTCCAAACATGTCACAGTATGTTATTGTTGTTATGTACCATTGAGTCGCCAGGTATAGTGACCATATGTACAGCAGCTCCAGACCCTTCTATGCCCTGAGCCAGTCTCATTAATTCTGACACACCAACCCCTATTGCCCCAGTTACTGTGTTAATCCATCTCATCTGGAGTCTTCATGTCTTGCACTTTCGTCCACCCTTCCAAGCATAATGTCTGTCTTCAAGGACCAATCTCTCCCGGCCACGTGCCCAAAGTGAGGCAGAGCTTCAAAATCCTAGCCTCCAAGGAGAGACATGGTTTCACGCTCTCCACGACAGACTATTTGTTTTCTTGGCATGTTCAAGGTATGTTCTTAGTATGTTCAAGACTCTTCCTCAGCACCACAACTAGAAGACATTCATTCTTCTGTCATCCCTAGTCATTGTGCAACTCTCTGAAGCATAACAAGTAATTGAGAAAACCATGGCCTGGATTAGGTACACTTTTGTACCTATACTAATATTGTTGCTCTTCAGAACTCTGGAGAAGTCCATGACAACAGATTTCCCAATGCAATTTGTCTTTTGATTTTATGACTGAAAATTCTAAGAGTATTTATTGTGCATCTGAGCAAGCTGTAATTGCTAACAACCTTCTGCATCTTCTTCTGCAACCTCTTCTGCATCTATCATAGTGCTACCAATTGGCCCAGGGGTAAGAATCTTTGTCTTCTTGATGTTGAGCTTCAATCCATATTGAAGACTACAGTCCTTGACCTTTCACAGCACGTGCTTCAAGTCTTCTTCAGTTTCAGCAAGCAAGGTTGTGTCATCTGCATATTGTAGGTTGTTAATGAATCTTCCTCCAATCTTGATGCCACACTCCTTATAAATCCCTGCTTCTTGAATAAACTGTTCTGCATACAGATTGAAAAGGAACAGGGACGAGATGTATTCCTGACACACTCCTTTCCTGATTTTGAAACATGCAGTGTTTCCTTGCTCTATTCTGAGGATTGATTCTCAGTTCAACAAATTATGTTGATATTGTTGTTATGTGCCATCAAGTTGTCTGTGACTCAGTGCAACCCTATTTACAACAACCCTAAACCCTGCTATATCCCTTGCCAATTTTATTGTCGCCAACACACCTATCTCCATTATCCCAGAGACTGAATGAATCCATCTCATGCGTGTCCATCCACCCTGCCAAGCATAACTCATCTCTCCTTGCAACATGTCCAAAATATGTCAGATAGAACTTCAGAATCCTTGCCTTCAAGGAGCAGCTTAGCTTCACTCTCTCCAGGATGAATGTGTTTATGCTCCTAAGAGTCCATGGTATATTCAATACTCCTCTCCAGCACAACAATTCAAATGTATCAATTCTCCTTCTATCATCCCTAGTCATTATCTAGCTCTCTGGTCCTAGTATAGGTTTCATATAAGCACGATCAAGTGTTTTGAGATTCCCATTTTCCTCAAGGTTAGTAGTAATTTATTGTGGTCCACATAGTCAAATGCTTTTTTATAGTCAATGAAACACAGATAGGCATTTTTCTGGTACTCTCTGCTTTCTGGCAAGGGCCATCTGACATTGGCAATAATGTCCCTAGTGCCACGACCTCTTCTAAACCCAGCCTGTATTTCTGTCAATGTACCATTCAAATCTTTCCTCAATAATCTTCAAGAGGATTTTGCTAGTGTGTGATATTAATGATATTGTTTGATAATTTCCACACTCTTTCTGGTAACCTTTTATTGGTATGGGAATAAATATGGATCTCTTCCAATCAATTGGCCAATAGTTTCCTCCGGATTTCTTGGCCCAACATGGTGAGCACATCAGGGCAGCATCTGTTTGCTAGAATATGTCAATTTGTATTCTATCAATTTCTGGGGCTTTATTTTTTTGCCGAGTCCTTCAGAGAAGCCTGCACTTCCTCCTACATCACCATTGCATCATGCTCATATGTTGTTTCTTGAAATTCTGTGTCAGTCAATTATTTCTTCTGAATACTCCTTCCTTTTAATGCTTCTTGAATCATTCAATATTCTGCCCATAGCATCATTAAGCATTGCAACATGTGGCTTGAATTTATTCTTTAGTTCTTTCAGTTTAAGAAATGCTGAGTGAGTTCAGCCCTTTTGATTTTCTGACTCCAGCTCCTTACACATTTCATTATAATATTTTGCCTTTTCTTCCCAAACAGCCCTTTGAAATCTTCTCTTCAGCTCTTTAAGGTCTTGATTTCTCATCTATCTATCTATCTATCTATCATCTGTTTATCTGATAGTAGAAGTTCAGTTAGTTTCTCTACAAGGTAACATCTTGTGTGCCAGCGTATAATTGTGCTCTGTAGAGATCAATAGATATCATCAACTCGTCATTCCACAGTACCTCTGGGTTGAATCCATCTTACAATTTTTTCGTTATTGGACAAGTGTATTAATCATTCAAACTACTCAGGATTATACACACACAGCTGTCTGCTGTGACTCATAGCAACCATATTCAAGCCTATCATTCTGTGCCATCTTCACCATCGTCAATATACGTGAGCTCATTGTTACAATTGTGTCAATTCATCCTGTTGAGGGTCTTTTTCTCATACATTGACCCTCCACCTTTACAAACATGATGTTTTTCCCAAGGAGTGACCTCTACTAACCACATGCTCAAAATACTAGGCAAAGTTCATCATCCTTGCCAAGAATCACAGTGGTTGTACTTTCCCAAGATGTACTTGTTTGTTCTTTTGGTAGTCCATGGGATATTAAATAATCTTCTCCAATACGGGAACTAAAAAAAATTCTTCTGTCATCCTTATTTATTGTCAAGAAAGACCATAGTTTGGATCCGGTGCATCTTAATACTTACATTTATGTCCTTACTCTCCTGCACTTTGGAGTTCCTTGACATTAGATTTCACCAATCCTATTAAAAAAAGAAAGAAAAATATCTTGATTTCTTCACTGCTTGCACCAAGAGTGTTGATTGCAGATCCTGTTAAGATGAAATCACTGATAATTTCAATGTTTTCTCTATTTATTATGGTGTTGCCTATTGTTTCTATGATAAAGATTTTTGTTTTATTCATATTGAGATGTAATCCATATTGGAGGCTATTATCTTTGATCTTCTACAGCAAATACTTCAAGTTCTCATTTTCAGCAAGGAAGGTTCTGCTATTTACACAACGCAGGGTTTGATAAATCTTCCTCTGATCCTGATGACACATTCTTCTTCAAAAAGAAAGATGTATATGTATATAACGAGTATAAATTTGTTCTACAACACTTGGTGTAAAATACATACCACTCTCTTATTCTTCAAAGTTAATTTAATCTCATTCTAAATTCCTACCTATGTGAGTAGGTGGACATCTAAAATAAATATTCCCTTCACATTATAGAAGAATTTTAGTGTTATATGGAAGTGGATAAGGTCCATGAAAATGAGAGAAACTAGAAACACACAATGAAATGGATTTACTCAATGGCTGGTACAATAGGCACATATCAAAGAACATGAGGATGTCACAGAAATGGACAATAATTTGTTATGTTTTACATAAGATCATCATGGATAGGAAATGATTGACATGTATGGGAACTGACAACAGCATTGAGGTAATGTCTCAAAAAATCAAATGGGACATGGATAGCTCTTTGAAGGGATATCTCTCTTTGAGAGGGAGTAAGAATAGCACAGGCCCTCACTTCACTGCCACAGAGCAGAAAGTTGATACAGAGCTCATAGCCCCCATGGCACATGTAGAGACCCAGTAGTATCCAGTTGTTGTTAGGTGCTGTCATGTTGAGCATGACTCATAGTGGCCCTGTGAACAAAAAATATGAACTTTATCTTATCCTGCAACATCTTCACACTTCTTGACATACAAGAGCTCATTGCATAAGTCACTGTATCAATCCACCTGGTTAAGGTCTTCCTCTCATTTGCCAACCTTCCACCCTTCCCAAAATCATGTCCTTCTCCAAGGAATAGCACTTCCTAGCAACATGTCCAAGGCACGTAAGGTGAAGCCTCATCATTCTTGCCTCCAGAAAGCACTCTGCCTGCATCCTTTCCAAGACATATTTGTTCATTCTCTTTTCCTTCCTGGGATGTTCATTGTTCTCCTTCAACACCACAACTCATTTTCTGTCATCATTAGTGATTGTCCAGGTCTCAGATGCATAGTTAGTAATCAGATCTGAATGATCTGAATCAAATGTACCTTACTCCTTAATAATTTGGAAAAGTCCCTAACTGCAGATTTCCCAGTCCAATGTGTCACCTTATTTCCTGACTACTTGTACCAAGGGTGTTAATTGTGTATCCAAGCAAGATGACCCTCTTGACAGTTTCAATCTCCTCTCTATCCACTATTATATTGTCTATTGGTCAAGTAGTAAAAATTTTTGTTTTTTCTGACATCAAGATGCAATCCATACCAAAGGCTACATTCCTTGATCTTCTGCAACAAGTGCTTCAAGCCCTCCTCACTTTCAGTAAGTAAGGTTGTATCATCTGCATAATGCAGGTTATTGATGAGTTTCCCTCCAATCATGATGCCACTCTTCTCCTTACAAAGTCAAGTATCTTAGATAATTTACTCAGCCTACAAATTGAATAGATATGGAGAGAGAATGTAACCCTTTTGCACTTTCTTCCCAAATCCAAACCATGTAGGGTTCTTTTGATCTAATTGGATCCTGCCTAAGGGTGAGTCTCTAGCTTGACATAGTTGGATTCTGGAAGGCAATTCCAATTCTTTTGAATGTACTTGAAAGCTGGATATAAACTATTTGGGCATTTTCTAATAGTGTTAACAATCAAGTGTAAGCTGTTTAACTGTTTCTTATTCTTTTTACAATCAACTGTGGGTGGGAAGCCTCTTGGGTAACAAACAGGATCTGGTGGGCAGGCCTTTGTATTTAAAAGTTGGTGGAGCCCTCAGGCCTGCAATCCTTGGGTTTGGTATTAATTATATTTGGAGAGAACCTTGTTCTAAGTAGTGCAGCACCTGTCTGTCAGTTTGCTGCACTGGATAACTTGAGGTTACTGTGATACTGAAATCTGTGCCACCTGAGTGTCAAAGTCTGTAAGGGCTTCCCATCATGGGCAGGTTTTGGTGGAGCTTCCTGCCTGATTAAGACAGATGGACCATCTACTTCCTAAATAACAGGCCTTGGAAAACCCTATGAATTCTAAACAAAGGATAGTTAGCAGCAACAAGACATTCATTAATTTATTTCTGACTCACAGACTCACAGTTATGATATCAAGAATAGGATTTACTAAGGAAGGAATCTGGAGAGTCGAGGAGGTAAAGACTATTATAATCTCGCCCAAAATATGTCCAGGTTTTAGCTCAACAGTTTCAGCATGCTTAGTCCAGGTTCCAGTTTCAATTTGACAAGCAGCTTTTCCTTCCATCATCAAAGGCAAGAACAGCAAAATCCAATGGTGGCTAGCACAAATGCAAGAAGCCTCAGATCACACCTTGCAATAGTTTCTCCAAAGTAATACCAGCCTCTCTACCACCATAGTCTCACTTTCACCAGGGTCTTGCCACCACAAGCCTTATTCACCTCAAGACTTGCCTCAAATCTTTCTCACTTGAAGTCTTACTGCTCAGTGTGGTTTCACTTATCCTACTCTCACAGCTGATGCTGTTTTTCAAGACCATGTGCCTGCAGTTAAGATTATTGGAAATTAAAGGCTAAATGGCTTTTAAAAAAAGGCTTGGTAGGGGGACTTTTAACCTAACACAACAGACCTACACTCACCAGGGAAGGGTTTGTATCTATGATACACATTAACTTGTTTTTTTCTGTTACAAAGCCTATTTTTTTAAGTGAGCTCTACTTTAATCACCATTCATGTGCAGCCCATCAGATGAGATCCTTGTGTAAAATAATTTTTTTAGGTTTTTTTTTTAAAAGATATTTCCTGGGAAGAAACCATTGAACATTCAAGATTTAGTTGTTCTACCTCCAGTGTAATTACCATGCTCTCTGATGACTATTCCTTCCTCATTTCATTCCAGTCACATGTTTGGTCCATTTTGGACTGCAAATATTGGTAGAAACTCTAAATTTCCTATTACTTGGTTTTAATTGTTGGTACATGTATTTGTATAATAGTCATTTTACCATGTCTTTTTTGTATGTGTATGGATAGTACCCTATTACAACATTGTCCTTAGGATAGATTTTGAAACTAAATTTTAAGTATTAATGCTATACCATTCTTTTTCAGTTTTTTGTCCTTGGTATAGTAGATCATCTGAGTCAAGGAGTTCTGTGCCAGTCCATTTCAGTTCACTAATTTCTAGAATGCCAATCATTTTTTTTTCACTGTTGCTTTAAGGGTATTTATTTTCAAGTAGAATCTGATGCATAAGTAACCACGTGGCCCAGTACAGCTGCCCCCACAGTTACCTAGGCTGCAACATTTACAGAGTGGATCACAGGTCTTTTCTCTTGTAGATCTGTTGGGTAGAATGCCAATCTTCATACATTCCATTCTATGTCTTACAGCTTCGAGTTTTCCTACATTTCACATTCCAATTATGAAAGGATGTTTGCACTTATTTCTCCTCATTTTGAGTAACTTCCCCTCTGATCTCCATCTGTAATAATATATCTACCTGCATTTCTCTGTTGTTCATAGGATTTCAAGCTCTATAATTTCAAAAGAGGATGGTCGATTCTTCTTCCTAGTCTGTCATAATCTAGGAGCTTTGTCTCAATGTGTCCACTGTGGTTGATTCTTTTTGCATTAGAAACACTGGTAACATAGCTTCCAATACCACATCAACCCAAGAGTTATACAAGTACAGCTGACTTTACATATAGATCTAACTTGATGAAGTTTACAGAAATAAAATTGACTACATCTGCAGAAGGAAGTGTTAGAAAGGCAGACAAAGCCTCGCCAGATGCTGACTGTAGAACAGAAACTGTATTACTCACATGAAAGCTAAGGTTGAAGCTAAAGAAAAGAAAAAAAAGTCCACAATAACTCTTAAATCTATATGCTGAGCGAATTATTTGAGAAACTAGAATCTATGAAGAGGAATGCGGCATCGAGATCATTAATAATCTGTGTTATGTAGATGACACAACTCTGCTTGCTGAAAGTGATGAGGAGTTTAAGCCCTTGTTGCAGAAGATCAAGGAATGCAGCCTTCAATATGGATTGCATTTCAGGGTCAAGAAAACAAAAATTTGTACCACTGGACAGAAAAGCAATATCATGATTGATGGCAAAAAGATTGAAGTTGTCAACAATTTGATCTTACTTGGATTCACAATCAACAATCAACATCCTTGGTATTAGCAGTCAGAAGATCAGTAAATGTATTGCACTGGGGAAGTCTACAGTCAGGAACCTTTGAGGCTTAAGGTGCATATAATTCAGGCCATGGTCTTTCCAAACACTTGCTATAAATCTGAGGGCTGAACAATGAATAAAGATGACAGAAGATGAAGTTATACCTTTGAACTGTAATGTAGGAGAAGAGTACTGAATATCCCTCAGACTACCATAAGAACAAATAATTATGTCTTGGAGAAAGTGCAGCCAAAGTGTTCCTTGGAGGTGAAGAGTTGAAGCTTTGTCTCACATACTTTGGACATGTTGCTAAAAGGAGCTATACCTTGGAGAGAGACATGATGCTTTGAGAGGTGGAAAGTCAGTGAAAGAGAGGAAGGTCCTCAACCAAGTGAATTGGTATGATGACTTCCACAATGGGCTCTAGTGTGTCAGGAAGTGAGGATGGCACAGGATACGACAGGGTTCAGATCTCTTCTTCAAAGTATCTCTACGAGTTGTACCTGACTCTGTAGCACCTAACAACAACAATAACTAAAAATGCAAACTTAAGTCTATCCCATCTGAGTTTAGAAAGTATCTTAGGAACATTAATGATCAAAGACCAGAGGAGCTTTGGGATGACATCAAAGAAACCATCCATGAAGAGAGCAAAAGGTTATTACAAAGGCAGAAGGCAAAGGAATAAACCAAAAGAGAAGTCAGAAGACACTCTATGAAAATTGCATTCAAGATCTGAGAAACCAAAACAAAAGGAAGAAATGTCAAAGTAGAAAAACTTTTTAAAGGGCAGCTAGGGAAGACAAAACAAAACTTTATAATGAAATGTGCAAAGAGCTGGTGTCAGAGAATAAAATGGAAGAACTTGTTTGGTATTTCTCAAACAGAAAAAACTGAAAAACAAATAAAGCCTTGAGTTGAACTACTGAGAGATGCCATGAGCAAAACTTTGAATGATCCGGGAAACATAAAAAGATGAAAAGAAAACACAGAGTACCTATAAGAATTGGTAGACACTGAAAAATTCCAGAAAGTACTAAATGAATGAGAGCCAGTGGTAATAAAGGAAGAAGTTTAAGTTATTTTGAAGGTTTTGGGGAAAAAATATGCCTCCAAGAATTGACAGAATATCAATTAATATTATTCAACAGATACAACTCTGGATCAGCTCACCAGTCTATTCAAAGAAATTTAGAAGACAGCTGTATGGCCAACTGACTGAAAGAGATCCATGTGTGTTCTTATTCCCAAGAAAGATAATCCAATAGGATGTGGAAATTACAAACAATATCATTAATATCTCATACATGCAAAAAATTCCTTATGAGCATCCAAAAATGAGAACAGAGAATGTCCAGGAATTCAAAGTGCATTTAGAAAAGGCCATGGCACCAGGCATATCAATACTGATGTCAGGTGGATCTTGGCTGAAAGTAGAGAATATAAGAAAAATGTCTAGTTATGCTTTATTGAATATGTTAAGGCATTTAACTGTGTGGATCATAACAAATTATGGCTAACATTGTTAAGAATGGGAATCCCAGAACACACAATGGTACTTATATTAAATCTATATCTGGCCCAAGAAACTGTTATCTGAGTGGAGCAAGGGAACACTTCACGGTTTAAAATCAGGAAGGGTGTGCATAAGAAATATATCCTTTCTCCATACCTATTCAATCTGTATTCTGAACAAATAATTCATAAATTATTTGCTGGACTCGGTGAAGTGGACTGTAGCATCCGAATCAGAGGAAGACTCATCAACAACTTGTGCTATGTATATGGCACAACCTGGCTTGCTGAAAATGACGAAGACTTGAAATGCTTGCTGCAGAAGATCAAGGACTATAGGATTCAATATGAATTAGATCTCAACAAGAAGAAGATAAACATTCTCTCCACAGGCCAATAGGCTACATAATGATAGATAAAGGATTAAAGATGTCAATGGTTTCATCTTGGTTGGATCAATGATCAACTATCTTGGTGCAAAAAGTCAGGAAATAGGAGATGTACAGCATTTAGAAAGTCTGCTATCAGGGATCCCTCCAAAATACTGAAGAGCAGTTATGTAAGTCTGAAGACTAAAATGTGCCTGATTCCATCTTTTCAAACACTGGCTATGCATCTGAGAAGAGGACAATCATTAGGGATGATAGAAGAATAATTGATGATTTTGAGTTATGATACTGGAGAAGAGTACTGAGCATTTCTGGACTTCCAAGAGAAAAAACCCAGTATGCCTTAGGAAAAGTGCAACGAGAATGCTCTTTGAGGATAAAGATGGTGAAGCTTCATCTCTCATACTTTGTACATGTTGCTAGAAGAAAGATGGAGGGTTAGCAAAACAAAGAAAGACTCTCAAGGAAATGGATAGACACAGTGGGTTTAAATGTGTCAGAGTTGATGAGGATGGCATTTGTTGTTGTTGTTATGTGCCGTCGAGTCATTTGCGACTCATAGCGACCCTATGTAAAACAGCCCTAAACAGTGCTCTATCCTGTGCCAATCGCATTGCCTCTGACACACCCATCCCAATTACCCCAGTCACTGAATAAATCCACCTCTTAGAGGGTCTTCCCCTCCTGCACTGTCCCTCTACTCTACCCAGCATGATGTCCCTCTCCAAAGACCTGTCTCTCCTTGCAACATGTCCAAAGTATGTCAAATGAAGCCCCAGTATCCTTGCGTCCAAGGAGTAGCCTGGTTTAACCTTCTCTAGGATGAATCTGTCTGTTTTCTTGGCCGTCCATGGGACATTAAATACTCTTCTCCAGCACCACAGCTCAAAGGCATCAATGCTCCTTCTGTCCTCCCTAGTCATTGTACAGCTCTCTGATGCATAACAAGTGATTACAAAGACCATGGCCTGTATCAGGCGCACTTTCATCTCCAAAGAGACACCGCTACTTTAGAGAGGTCCCTAACAGCAGACTTTCCTATCACAATACGTTTTTTTATTTCCTGGCTGCTGGTGCCAAGAGTGTTGACATAGGAAAGGAAAACAATTCAGGTCTGTTGTTTATAGGGCCACTATAAGTCAACTCAATGGTTTCTAACAACAATAAGTTTGTCATGAGCTTAGGATGGGCCAGAAAGTCCCAAATGGTAGTAAGTACAGTCCCTGGCTAAGGGACAGTAGCTGTTTCTGCTTTTAAGAGCGTAACTATCCTAAGGGAAGAATTTGAAACCTTCCTGGAGCTGTGTGTGAACCATTTCAGGTCTTTGACACTCATATTCAACAAGTCTGAGTCCAGGATAAAAGATAGCTTCCTCGTATCTCTCAGTCTCTTCTGAGGGAATATGTTTGTTTCAGCTTTTCTAGTCCTAGCATTCTCCATGTGATATCAAACTTTCCCAATTTATGTTTCCTTGCTTCTCTATCTAATCTGCTCTTTTATTGTCATAAATTATTATGTTTAAGAGGCAATCTACACTAATATGGCAGGTTTAACATAACAAAGAAAACCCCATTCCTCAATGAAATTACATTCACAAGTCTAAGGATTTTAATTCCAGCACACATCTGTTGTTGTTTGCCATCCAGCTGGAGTCCATTCGTAGATGATCTTCCAGCAGGTTTTCAGAAGGGTGACCCAACTGAGTGTGGAAACTACAGAACAATATCATTGATTTCACATGCAAGCAAGATTCTACTGAAGATTATCCAAAAA
>NW_006400048.1:457620-459922 GCF_000299155.1 Elephantulus edwardii | reverse complement strand
CTAGGGTATTCGGGATGGGTGCGTCAGAGGCAATGTGATTGGCACAGGATAGAGCAGGGTTTAGGGCTGTTGTACATAGGGTCGCTATGAGTCGCAAACGACTCGACGGCACATAACAACAACAACAACAACATACTTAATACAGCAGGAAATTGTCTATCTTTCTCCCGTGAAATGGATTCACACGGATAGTACAATTTGTCTTTTGGTTGGCAGTGCAATTTCATACCACTAAAACATCAGACCTTCCTACAGACGTTTTGATTGTCCAGTTCAACTCATCACACTCATGATCTCTCATTTCCCTTCAACATACAGTTTCCCCGTTCTATAGGGAGCTCTGGTGGCCTAGTGGTAAGAAGTTGCACTGCAATCCTGAAGACATGCAGTTCAAATCCATCAACTGTTCCACAGGAGGTTGAAAAATCTCCCTCATGTGATTAAACAGCCTCTGAAAACCCATTGAAGGATCAGCTATGGGTTGATTCTGATCCAATGGCATACAACAATAATAATTTAGAATAAGAAAAAAATTAATTTCTCCATAGATTGCATGCCAGATATTTATACACATGTAAAATAGGGTGTCGGTGCCTTATACAAGGTCTTCTTAAAATACAAAAACAACAAAACAACTATGAGATATCATCTCACCGCAGTAAGAATAGCAAAATTTAACAGAACAGCATACATCAAATGCTGGTGAGGTTGTGGAGAAACTGGAACCCTTATTCACTGTTGGTGGGTGTCTAAAATGGTGCAACCACTATGGAAGGCTGTAATCCACTTTCTTAAAAAGTTGCAAATAGAAATACCGTTTGACCCAGCAATTCCACTTCAGGAAATTTACCCTAAAAAACCCATAACTTCCACCCAAGCAGATATCTGCACACCCATGTTTATTGTGGCTTTATTCACAATAGAAAAGAGTTGGAAACCACCCAAGTGCCCATCAACTAACACATGTATAGAGAAGCTATGGTATTTTCACACAATGGAATACTATGTGGCATTAAAAAACAAAGGGCTCATGAAATATTATGCAAAATGGATGACCCTGGAGGACATTATGCTCAGTTAAATATCTCAGTCACAAAAGGACAAATATTGCATAGGGCCACTTGTTAAACGGGACTGACATTGGAGTTGAGGGAAGACAGAAAAGGAGGAGAGGAATGATGTATATTGCATTGAAACAGATAAGGGAGAGAACTTTTTAAAAGTGATATATTAATGCGTATTCTTGTCATTACAGAAAGTCCAGAGTGAAGGCTGCATAGTGGAGTGGACTTGTGGATAGGGATTGCATAATCATGAAAGAGTTTTTCTTTTTCTTTTTAAAGAGGACTTTTTCTTTTCAAAGAGTGAATTGGGGGAGCGTGGTTGGGTAGGGAGAAAAGTGCCACAATTAATGATTGGAAACCCCAAGTCTCTGTAAATTTTCATTAAAATTAATAAGGAGAAAACAAAAACAAAACAAAACAAAAAAAAAAACCCACTTACCCTGCACAGCACCAGACTGAACTGAATACAATCAGGCAATTACATCTCCTGAGGTCATTCTGACACTAGTCTAGCTATATCAAACACTTGGCCGGATAATCGACCAGACCAGCCTGGACAGCACATCAGAGAGTTCCTTGGAATTTCACCTTGGCTAATGTGAACCACTTCATGATCTCCTTAGAACTTTCTCAGTTCCAGAATACATACTTTCAGCTTGCAGTCTTTTTGCCTCTCCACCCTTTCATTTCAATGATCTTTCTTTGTTGAAAACTCCTTCTGAACATAAGGGTTGAGTAACACTATGTTTCTAAACTACCTCAAAAATGGGAGAAGGGTGCAACAATGAATGAATGGAATCCCAAAATCTCTGTAGATGTTCATTGAAATGAAAAATAAACAACCTAAATTTTAAAAAAATTATCATTTAAGCAAACAAAAAAAAATGTGCTGTATCAGTTACTTAACTCTAAGATTTTCTAACAAGTCCTTAGCTTCTGGTACTTTTTTAAATCAAAGGCATAATAACTCTGACAGATCTTTTTTATATATTCTCCTGGGAGATAGGGAAATTGTGCTGAATTAGCTTCAGACAGACCTAAAGTAGAAATTCAAATAGAATTGCAATACTTAAGCATTTTGAGACTTCACACAATTTCTTAACTTTTCTTTTTTTATTTATTTGAAATTATTTTTCTTATTGTGAAAGTTAACAAAGAATGCTGGTTTTTAATTCAACTACTCATGTTGTTGTTGTTATGTGCCGTCGAGTCATTTGCGACTCATAGCGACCCTATGT
>NW_006400048.1:429580-447139 GCF_000299155.1 Elephantulus edwardii | reverse complement strand
ATGAAGGAATGAAAACCCAAAATCCCTGTAAATGTTCATTAATACTAATAAAATTTAATAATTTTTTAAAAAAAGAAATCAAAATATGTGTTGTATTGTTAAAATCTGCTGTCAAGGATATCTCCCAAGTTACAAAGAGAAAAGGCAACAGTTTAAAGAGCAAAGTGCATCTGATCTAATCCATGCATTTTCAATTGCTTCTTATGTAACTTAATGTTACACAAAAATAAGGCTGACACAAAAATAATGATACCTTTAAATTGTGCTGTTGACAAAGAGTACTGAATGTAACAAGGACTGGCAGAATTCTCCTTAGAAGAAAAGAAAATTAAATGTCTTTCTTAGCTTGGGAATCTTTTCAGGGGAAAAAAACACCATTCAAATACTACTAGTTTTTGTGATTCCATTTTATGACTTACATATTGTTGTTTAAGAGAATATCTTGCTCTTGTGTTAATTATTCCTTTTTTTGCAATCAGTTGTGATCAAAATAAGTCTTGGATGGTTGCACCACTCTGAATGAGGGGAAGCTCCCAAAAGGAGTAGCTTTCCCTGGAGATGTCCATTACAGAGAAACATGGGGGAAGTAGGGACCATCCAAGAAGGGACAATAGGCAGAAAGGAATGAGGATGGATGGAGTAGAGCTGCGACTGAAATTAAGCAGGACAGACCTTTTGCCAATCGTGTGCTTGGCTTCCTCAACATCTTGGACAGCCATTTCCTGACTATCTCCTCTTTTTCACCAAGAACTCCAAGGAAAAAAGAAAACACCTAAAGCACATTATGATTATGGGAAGGACACATCTTCTACATGTAAACATAAACCCCATAAAATCTCAAGTCTCTAAAAATTAGCTTCTGGGTCCTTGACCACTTTGACCCTGAGCTGCAATGGTCAGATGGAAACAAGAACCTATCTCCTTTCCACTTCAATGTGCCTCATTAAGAAGTCCTCGGGGAGAGACTTGCTTCTGTAGCTGCATCAGGAATGGGAAGGAGGAGGGCAGCTCCCTCCCTCATCTGCCTCACAGTCTGGCTAGAGAAACTTAAGCATTTCTGTCCATGAATCCACAAGACTTCAGTTTGAACTTAAAAGCATAGAAAATCATAGCCTCAGTTGTCATTGTTACAGCTCTAATGTTACCCATTTAAATCACTGCTGATTAAAAGCAGCTCTGTTAATAAACCACGGACTTTATTTCTCCTCAAATGTCTATAACCACTTCAACACATATTAAAAGGTAAAATTCAAGGAAAAACACAATTTTGGAGCTCAAGTGTAACTTATTCCCTAGAGAAGAAAAAAGAGTGAAAAAAATGGTTCTTTTTTTCTTTTTCTCACTTTGCCTCCACTTCTTAATAAGTAAAGGGAAAAATCAGGACCAAACAGCTGCCTTCATCTGTGGTCTGCAACATTCGATCAGCTGAAAACAGCCTCCTCTGCTTTCTAAAATACATGTGTTTGCCAGAAACTCCAAGTCTGACTCACATCCTCATCACCTCCCCCTCTCGATTTCCCCTAAGGGACTGATTTTTCCTCAAATCTAAGCAAAAAAAATGAAATTTTCTGGATTAAGGAGACTGATGAAAGCATTTTAAAATTTTTAGTTCAGGTTTGCAAGCTGTGTAAGACCAAATTTTCCCATTGCCTGCTTTGTCTTTGGTCTATTTCTGTCTTTGTCAGTAGTTTTTCTCTTCCATTTGCTGTAAAGAAACTAACATAGAGTATCTTCAGACAGTGTTCAGAGATGTCCCTGACTGCTTCTTTGCCAAGGCCATATACAGGATGTAAAGTCATTGTTGTTGTGGCTATGTGCAGTTTAGTTGCTATGTACAACAGCCCTATACACTGCTCTATCCTTTGCCAATCATATTGTCTCTGACATTCCTACCCCCATTACCCCAGTTACTGAATCAATCCATCTCATTGAGATCTTCTTTCAAAAATCTTGCTGAAAATGTGGAGTAAAGGGGAGAAGAGTGTAGAGGAGAGGCATTTTTCATGTCGATGTCATATGTATTTCAAATAAAGACTGGTTTGACAATGTACTGAGTGACTCAGAGAGGAAACTGTTTCATGCCTGAAAGGGAAAGTTTTGAGCACTTTCAGTCTGCAAAGGCTGGAATCTTCCTCACTTGCCTCATCTTTGACTAAAAAGGAGGTGGAAAGGAGGGAGGGAATATCTTCCTGAGGAAAAAAGATAATGGTCTTTGTTCTTTGTTCTGCCCACATTCATCTCCCTGATATACACTACTTACCCTTAGTTCTCAAGTTAATGTGACCTTAAATTCTACAAATCTTGACATTATGAGGGAAAAGCTGTTCTTTTCAAGAAAAAAAATATCACCATGAACTGTTCAAACTCAGGTAGGCAGTTTTTGAGATATAATGGTACCTACCTCTGAAAAACAGTGAGTTACTGAGCGTGGGACCTGAGATCCAAATACTCCAATGAGCAGATAACAAACTAGGCAACCATCTGACTAATTTGTCAGATCAAAAGGTGCTTCTGGCTTCCAAACAGATATCATACTGAAACACTAATAACTATCTATCATCAAATGTTTCTTTGTAAAATGTACATCCATTTCTATATCCAATCATATCATAATCACAGAGCAATTATTCTCAGATGATGGAAATGTACTTCATGAACACTAAACAATGCATTACTGTGTAATGTTTGTTATTTAGCAATTGGCTTTTGTTACAGTACACTCAATGCTCTGGTCTGCTCCCCTCATCCAGTTAAAAAATTAAACCAAGTGGAAGCGTCTAGAGGAGGGGACAATGCCCAAGCTACCAAAGTAGCACAGTGTACAGCAATCTCAGTGGCCTTTGGGAGAGTCGACCTTAGGGCATATTGTGCTATGCTGAAAGTTTCTGCTGAAGACTTGACAGAGCCTAGACTGAGAGGTTAGGTCTTGTTGGAGCACTAGGCCAAGGCTTTGTTGGAGCACTGGGCCACGAGTGTAGGCTGAGAGCACAAGGTCAAAAAGAAAGACAAGGAGACAAAAATGAAGGTGAAATGTAAAGATAAATTTATTAGAAACTGTAGGTCCCAAAGGAATGGATGGACCCTAGAAAGGACTTAATGGAGGAGGCAGCTAAAGTTGTATTTATGACTTCTTCATCTGAGCATGTCTTGGGGCTAGGGAATGGGCCAGTTGAGATGATGTCATGAAGAGGTCAGCTTGGTGGGCAGTTCTTATTCTCTGATGTCACTCATGCACCTAAAATAATAATTCCGTTCATGTCAATTTTTGCTTCCTGGTTCTGCTGGCTCATTTTTGATCAGGCATGAACTTCAGCCTTCCCTATTTCACTGGTTCTAACCCTACTCTCTGTATCATTCTCTGTAAAGGCAAAGAAGAATGGTTTCTTTTTAAACTATATATTTTAATAAAAAAATACAGAAAACTTGGATTTCCATTCATCCATTGTTGCACATTTTCCTCCCAACCCCTCCTCCCAGTTAGCTTTCTCTTTAGAAAGATTTCCTACCTAATTGCCCCCAGTCCAATTTACAACTCTTATTCTGGACTATTGTCATGCAAATAACACCCAATAATATATTTTTGTAGCCATTTCTTTCCCTCATCTAGTTCAATGCAGTATTCATTATTTATCTCCTCTTTATTTAGTTTCCTCCCAATACCCATGTCAATTCTGTTCTATAACAATGGCATTATGCAGTATTTCTCCTTTTGTGACTGAGATATTTCACTCAGCATAAAGTCTACCAGGGTCACCCATTTTGTATAATATTTTATGAATTAATTGTTTTCAGTGCTGCATAGTATTCCATTGTGTGAATATACCACAGCTTCTCTATCCATCCATAGCACTTAGGTTGCTTCCATCACTTTTCTATTGTGATAAACACAGCAATAAACATGGGTGTGCATATATTTGTTTTGGTGGCAGTTCTGGCTTCTTTAGGGTATATTCCCAGCAGTGTAATCGCTGGCTCAAATAGTATTTCTATTTCCAACTTTTTGAGAAAGCACTATCTTGCCTTCCAGAGTGGTTGCACCATTTTACAGTGAATAAGGGTTCAAATTTCTCCACAACCTCACAAACATGTGCTGTTTGCTGCTCCATTGAACTTTACTATTGTTAGTGGAGTGAGATGATATATCACAGTTATTTTGATTTGCATCTCTCTTAGAGCAAGGGATTTTGAACTGGACATAGTCAATCAGTTTAGCAAAGTGGCAGGATATAAGATCAACATACAAAAATCAGTTGGATTTCTCCACAGTGACAAAATACAGAACTGGAGCTAAGAAAAACAATACCCATCACAATAGCTAATTATAAGATTAAATATTTGGGAGTAAATCTAACTAAAAACACAAAAGATCTAGTGAAGGAAAATTACAAAACATTACTACAAGAAACAAAAAAGACCTGGATGAATGGGAGAATATACCATGCTCTTGGATAGGAAGACTCAATATTGTGAAAATTATAATTCTACCAAGGTAATCTACAAGTTTGATGCAATACCAATACAAATACCAATTCCACTCTTCAACAAGATGGAAAAGGTAGTTTCCAATTTCATCTGGAATGGAAAGAGACCCTGAATAAGCAAAGCACTCCTGAAAAAGTGAAACAAGGTAGGAGGCATCTCAGTCTCTGGTCTAAATCCTACTATGCAGTTGTGGTGGTCAAGAAAGCATGGTACTAGTACGGTGACAGATATATAAATCAATGGAATAGGATTGGGAACCAAGAAATCATCTCATCTACCTATGGTCAACTGATTTTTGACAAAGGAGATGAAATCTCTTAAGTGGGGAAATGAAAGCCTCTTTAACAAATGGTGGTGGCAAAATTGGAAAACTATCTGTAGAAGATTCAAGCAAGACCCACACTTCACAGCATACACAAAAACAAACTCAAAGTGGATCAAGAAGTAAAACCAAGGACTATAAACTTCATCAGTGACAAGTTTGGAATAATTCTAGAAGCCCTAATCCACAACATGACAGCCTAGGGATAAACAAAGTAGAACCAAGCTTAGAAGGCCTGTTGTTGTTGTTGTTGTTACCCTCCAATGAGTTTTCAGAGGCTGTAATCCCAAGGGAGGAGATTGCCCATCTTTCCCCCTTGAATCTGCTGGTGCATCTGAACTGCCACAACTCTTTATGCCACTGGAACTCCTTTTTTGCTTAGTTGAGTAAATTTTAAAGTATGAGTGCTTGACTTTTTTCAGATTTTTTTTCAGCTCATTATTTAAATACAATTATTTTAAAACAATAAGAACAACCAATATATTATTTCAGTGGTGGTTCTAAAAAAAAAAAAAAACTACCAAATTCAATATCCTTTGTGCCAAAATTCTCTTTCTCATGCATTGCAATATTTACTCTTTCAGAGTTGTTGTTGTTGTTATGTGCCCTCAAGTCGTTTGCGACTCATAGCGACCCTATGTACAACAGCCCTAAACCCTGCTCTATCCTGTGCCAATCACATTGTCTCTGACACTCCCATTCCAATTATCCCAGTAACCGAATCAATCCACCTCATAGAGGGCCTTCCTCTCCTGCGCCGTCCCTCCACCCTCCCAAGCATGATGTCCCTCTCTAAGGACCGGTCTCTCCTCACAACATGTCCAAAGTAAGTTAGACGGAGCCTCAGAATCCTTGCCTCCAAGGAGCCACCCGGTTTAACCCTTTCCAGGACAAATCTGTTTGTTTTCCTAGCAGTCCATGGTATTCTCAATACTCTTCTCCAGCACCACAGCTCAAAGGCATCAATTCTCGTTCTATCCTCCTTGGTCATTGTCCAACTCTCTGATGCATCACAAGTGATTGCGAAGACTATAGCCTGTATCAGACGCACCTTAGTCTCCAGAGAGACACCATTGCTCTTCAGTACTTTGGAGAGGTCCCTAACAGCAGACTTTCCCATGGCAATGCGCCTTTTAATTTCCTGGATGCTGGTGCCAAGACTGTTGACTATGGAGCCAAGCAAACTAAAGCTGTGTACAATCTCAATCTCTTCACCATCCATCTTGATGCTGCCTATTGGTCCAGTGGTGACAATCTTTGTCTTCTTGACATTGAGCCTCAATCCATATTGTAGGCTGCAGTCCTTGACACTCTGCAGCAGGTGCTTCAGGTCCTCTTCAGTTTCAGCAAGCAGGGTTGTGTCATCCGCATAATGCAGGTTGTTGATAAATCGTCCACCAATCTTGACCCCACATTTCTCCTCATAGAGCCCAGCCTCCCGGATAATCTGTTCTGCTTAGAAATGTTAAGACATCATCTCTTACTTTGGACATGTTATCAGAAAGTAATCTGTTCTTGGAGAAAGATATTATGGGTGGTAAACAGAGGACCAGGAAAAAGAGTAAAGTAGTCAACACGACGGATTGACATAGTGAGTACAACAATGGGCTCAAATACAGCAACAATTTTAAGGATGGCACAGGACCAGGCAATGTTTCATTCTGAGGGGTGCTGTGAATCAGAGCTGGTTCTGCTGACACCTAACAGCAACAACTTCTCACAAGAAAAGTTGGATCACTTGCCCAAGATAATTTAACACATCATTATTATCCTTACAATATTTATTCTTTATTTAGTACCAATTTTTAGTGATTGTTGATTCAATCTGCAATTATAATTTCTAATTCTATCAAGAACATTGAAGAGTAGTGGTTTTATGTACATTACTTCATTGATAGGGAGCTCAGGTGACTTAGTGGTAAGGAGTTGTGCTGCCAAATCAACAGCATGGGATTGGAAACTACCAGCTGCTCTGAAAGAGATAGATGGGTAATCTCTTCCCGTGCAATTTACTGCCTCTGACAACCCCCTGGAAGGTCAACTATGTCTTGATTTCTATTTGAAGGTACAATAACAACAGCTTCCTCTGAATAAACCAAAGAGTGGTCAATGCCTCTTGATAACACAGTTAATAAAAGTGGCAGACTTGAGACTTATATCCATATCAGTAGATTGAAAAGATTGTTAATGTATTTTAAAAAATTATGTCCAATGTTTTTTTCATGCTTCCCATTATAAGGTGGACACTAATTTATCTCCTCTTAAAAGTAAGTTGTCCAGCTCTGCACTAGGAGCAGCTTTCCTGCCACAGCCCCTCATCCCCTGAAAATGTATACCTGCACCAAGTTTGTCTCCACCCCTTCCCTGGTCAGCCTCTCAGCTGCTGAACCGTCCATTGTCTGCAGTGGTCCTGAAACAACCAGAGACACTGAGAGATGAGAATTTTAGCTGCTTGGCAGCCCCACATTCCTTGATTTCATTTGTCCCTAGCCACAACTTCCAAACCAGCTCTATCTTAAGGAATATTGACACAGCAGCCAAATTCATTGGGGCTGGGGCTACCACAATTGGAATGGCTGGCTCTGGAGCTGGGATTGGGATTGTGTTGGGAGCGTCATCACTATGCCAGGAATCCTTCTCTGAAGTAGTAGCTCTTCTCCTACACCATTCTGGGCTTCGCCCTCTCAGAGGCCATGGGGCTCTTTTGCCTGATGGTGGCCTTTCTGATCCTCTTTGTCATGTGAAGGAGCCATCACCTCCCATAGTTTGTTGGTTTTCTCTCCCCATGTCTCATCTACCCTATGTGTCCCTTTCCCTGTAACTCCCCAGGCAGCCTGGGGAAAGTGATTGGCTCAGGGTTTGACTGAGGAAAGATAAATAAATACTGTTAATAAGGGGAAAAAGTAAGTTGTCCTTAATAGCTCACTTCTAACAAATATTCACTTTTGGAGAAACCTGTAACCATATCATGAGGACTCTTATGGGTGCTAGGGAGAGGTCCTTGTGCTGAGGCTAAGATCTCCTGGCCAAAGACAAGTGAGTATGCCCTCTTGTGAGTAGATCCTCCAGCTTCAGTTAAGCCTTTATCTGACTGCCATCTCCATCAATATCTTGACAGAAATATCACTAGAGACTTTGAACCAGAGCCATCCAGCTAAGGTGCTAATGAATTTCTGATCCATGGAAGCATATATGATACTTGTTTATTGTTTTCATCTGCTAAATTCTGAGGTAATTTATTCTATAACAATAGAGGAATAAATACAACTTTATTTGCATAAAATGACAAATTTTACCACAGCAGAGTAAGAGAAACTGTCCCTTACATCTTCTTATTGACTGGGCACACGTGATATGCAACAGATAGCCTGCAGCATCCCTGTCAGACACTCTGTGACTATCTGTGATTGAATCTGATTTTCAGTGACCCAAACCAAAAGCGCAAAGTAATGTTAGCTTCTTGAGTCAATTTTGGAGACATTTTTAAGTCTACAAACAAAAATTAGAGTGATTATCACACTTGTTGTAGAGTGTCACCGAGTCAGCAACCACTCGCAGTGACCCTGTGAACAAGTCTGGATCTTGCCCTATCTGTGCCATCCTCCTAATATCTGTCTTATTCATTTTGGTACTCACTCCATCAACCCATCTTGTTGAGGTCTTCCTCTCTTTCTATAATCCTCCGCCTTATGCAGCATGATGTGCAAGAACTGGCATTCCTAATAACATGCCAAAGATACGTGAGATGAACTTTCATAACTCTTATCCTCAAGGAGAATCCTGGTTGCACTTCCTCACTTAGAGAAACAATGAAAGTTATACAATTGTTCAGGTCTTTTTTCATAGGGTCACTATGAGTTATCTATGACTCAATGACACTTAACAATGACAACAACAACATCACTAATACCACATGTGAGCAAAATCTTGCTTAAGACTATTAAAAAAAAACAACCAAAAAACAAAACAAACAAACAACAACAACCCACCACAACTGACTAGAACAGTGTATCGACAGAGTATTGTTCTGGTAATACAACAACTAGAGATAAGAGCTGGATTTAGAAGAGGTCCTGGTTCTAGCAACATCATTGGCAATGTTAGATGGATTTTGGCTGAAAGTGGTGTTGTTATGTGCCGTCAAGTCGTTGGAGAACCATAGTGCCATGTACACTCAAAGTACAGCAGCTTTGAAGCTTGCTCTGTCCAGAGTCAGTCTCACTGATTTTGACATACCAACTCTCATTGACCGAAAGTACAATACAAAAGCACTTGACTGTGTGGATTACAACAAATTATGCCTAACATTGAGAAGAATGGGAATCTCGGAGCACTTAATTGTTCTCGTGCAAAACCTATACTTGGACCAGGAAGTTGTTGTCAGAACAAAATACTGCATGGTTCAAAGTCAGGAAAGGAGTACATCAGGGATGTGTCCTTTCTCCCTATTTTTTCAGTTTATATGTTGAACAGATCATTTGACAGGCTGGAATTTATGAGCAGGAACATGGCATCAGAATTGGAGGAAGATTCATCAACTTCTTGTATTACGCAGTTAACACAACCTTGCTTGCTGAAACTAAAGGGAACCTGAAGATTTTCCTGAAAAAGGTCAAAGACTGCAATCTTCAATATGTATTGAAGCTCAACATCAAGAAGACAAAGATTCTCACCACTGGCTCAATTGGCAACACCATGATACATGATACATGGAGAAGAGTTTGAGGTTGTTAACAATTTTGGCTTGCTTAGGTCCATAACCAACACTCTTAGTATTGGTTGTCAGGAAACTAAAAGACAAATTGTATTATGAAAAATCTCCTGTCAGGGACCTCTCAAGAGTACTGAAAGGCAACGATGTCAATCTAGAGACTAAGGTGCTTCTAATAGAGACCATGGTCATTGTAATGACTTGTGATGAATCAGAGAGTTGGACAGTGATGAAAGATTGCAGAAGAATAGAAATTTTAAGTTGTAGTACTGTAGAAGAGTATTGAACATATTATAGACTATCAAGAGAACAAGCAGGTATGTCCTGGAGAGGATGAACCAATTTTCTTATTTGAGGCAAGGATTGTGAAGCTCATCTCACATAATTTAGAAATATGGTCAGGGGGACAAGTCCTTGGAGAAGGACATCATGTTTGAAAAGATGGAGGGGCAGTGCAGGAAAGGAAATCCCTGAATTAGATGGATTAACACAGTGACTGGGGTAATAGGGGCAGATGTATTGGAGATAGTAGGATTGGCTCAGAATTGGGCAGAATTCAGAGCTATTTTGCATAGGGTCGCTTTGAATCATAGGTGACCACAACAAAAACATACTCTAACTTAAAATTTCTAGTAGAAATCTTATAACATTTATGGCCCAGTAATAAGAAGCTGCACTGTATTTCCAAAGACACGGGGTTTTAATCTTCTAGTTGCTCTGTGGGAGAAGGATGGGCAATCCCGTCCCTCCACTCCCACATGATTTATTGCCTTTGAAAACCCATGGGAGAGTCAATTATCAGTTGATTCTGACTTGAAGACACATAACAACAATTAAAATATATTTTTAGACTCTCTTAAATGTTAATAATACCAATATAAGTATTTACTGGGTGAATTAATACATAAATTAATGAAATTTTGAATGAGTTTATTTCCCCATTTTATGGGAAAAGACCTTCAATTCTTTTCAAGAAATAAAGCTATAAGAAAGGACCTCTGGTGGCCTAGTGGCAAGAAGCTTTGCTACAATCCCAAAGGTACACAGTTAAAGGCCACCAACTGCTCCATGGGTTGAAGAATAGACAATCTCCTCCTGTGTGATAAACTGCCTCTAAAAATCAACTGGAGTGTCAGTTATAGGTAATTTCTGATGCTATGCTACACAACAACCAAAACACAAGAACGAACTATAAGAAGGATTAGAATTTTAACTCTTTTTTTAATAGAATATTATATTCACCCTGCCTGAGTCCTGTTTGCGTCGTCGTCTCTCTCTCTCTCTCTCTCTCTCTCTCTCTCACACACACACACACACACACACACACACACACACACCACACACACACACACACACACACACTCACACGTGATTAGCTTTAGTTTCTCTTATTGACAAATTGATCATAATAGTACTTTCAGTATTATACGCTCTACTCTCAAAAATACAATAGGTCCTTCTCTCTCCTCTCCCTTCTCTCACATACCTTGTTGTTGTTGTAGTTGTTGTAGTTGTTGTTGTTGTTAGGTGCCGTCCAGTCGTTTACGACTCATAGCGACCCTATGCACAACAGCCCTAAAACCTGCTCTATCCTGCACCAACCTCACTGCCTCTGACACACCCATCCCGATTACCCCAGTCACCGAATCAATAAATCTCATAGAGGCTCTTCCCCTCCTGCGCCGTCCCTCCACCCTCCCAAGCATGATGTCCCTCTCCAAGAACCCGTCCCTCTTGGCAACATGTCCAAAGTATGTCAGACGAAGCCCCAGAATCCTTGCCTCCAAGGAATAGCTTGGTTTAATCTTCTCCAAGATGAATCTCTTTGTCTCCAGCACCACAGCTCAAAAGCATCCACTCTCCTTCTGTCCTCCCTAGTCATTGTGCAACTCTCTGATGCATAACAAGCAATTGCAAGCAATTGCAAGTACCATGACCTGTATCAGGCGCACCTTAGTCTCCAGAGAGACACTGTTGCTCCTGAGTACTTTAGAGAGGTCCCTAACAGCAGACTTTCCCATCACGATACGCTTTTTGATTTCCTGACTGCTGGTACCAAGAGTGTTGACTGTGGAGCCAAGCAAACTGAAGCTGTGAACAATCTCAATCTCTTCGTCATCCATCCTGATGCTGCCAATTGGTCCAGTGGTGAGAATCTTTGTCTTCTTGACATTGAGCCTCAGTCCATACTGAAGGCTGCAGTCTTTGACCCTTCGCAGCAAGTGCATGAGGTCCTCCTCAGTTTCAGAAAGCAGGGTTGTGTCATCTGCATAACGCAGATTGTTAATAGATCTTCTACCAATCCTGATGCCACAATTCTCCTCATAGAGCCCAGCCTCTCGAATAATCTGCTCTGCATACATGTTGAAAAGGTATGGAGACAGGATGCATCCCTGGCTCACACCCTTCCCAATTTTGAACCATGCAGTGTTACCCTGCTCTGTTCTGACTACTGCCTCTTGGTCCAAATATAGGCTTCGCATTAGCACAATTAAATGTTCTGGGATTCCCATCCTTCTCAGAGTCAGCCACAGTTTGTTATGATCCACACAGTCAAATGCCTTTGTATAATCAATGAAACACAGATAGACATTCTTCTCGTATTCTCTGCTTTCAGCCAAGATCCATCTAACATCAGCAACAATATCCCTAGTACCATGACCCCTTCTAAACCCAGCCTGGACTTCCGGCAGTTCTCCGCTGATGTGCTGTTCTAATCATTTTTGGATAATCTTCAGTAGAATCTTGCTTGCATGTGAAATCAATGACACTGTTCTGTAGTTTCCACACTCAGTTGGGTCACCTTTCTTTGGAATGGCAACAAATATAGATCTCTTCCAGTCAGTTGGCCAAGTGGTTGTTCTCCAGATTTCTTGGCACAACTTGGTGAGCACATCCAGGGTAACATCTGTTATCTGAAGTACTTCAATTGATATACCGTCTATTCCTGGGGCCTTATTTTTTGCTATTTCCTTCAAAGCAGCTTGAACTTCTTCCTTCATCACCATAGGCTCTTGCTCATATGTTATTTCTTTAAATTCCTCTGTATCTGCCAATTCCTTTCTTACCTTTTCCTAAATTTAGATCGTTCACATTGGAAGCTGTTAAGAAATTCAGATATTTAAACACTGCTTTTCTTGGGCTGTACATTAGTTATTATCTTTCCTTTATTTTTTGGCATAAAAACTTTTCTCTTCAAAAATAAACTATGACTTGGCAAATAAAGTCCAAATGAAAACTTGCCCAGTTATCCGAGGTCAGTTATATCTGGCCAAACAAATGTTAAATTCCTCACAGTCTTTAGTTATATCCTTCTGCCTTCCAAATATTACAAAGACATGAAAATGGGAAAAATAAACTATAGTACAAAATGTATTGAGTAAGATTACTTGAAATTTTATTTTCTTCCCCTTCCCACAATTTTGCTTAGAGATCAAAAATAAGGTTCTGGCATAAGAATATCTCAAATCTGAACCTTTTCATTCTTGACTGTATAACCTTGAACATTTAGCTTAATTAGCTTTTTAGAGCTTCAATTTACACACAAATAAAACATGGATAATAGTAGTCTTGCTTTCATTGGGATGATTAAATGAGATAGTATGTGCACAGTACTTAGAATAAAGATTTGTAAACTAAGTACTAAATGAAAGAAATCTTCAATAAAATTGTTTAACACAATAGACTCAAGCATAGCAATGACTAAGATGGCAGAGAATCAGGTAACACTTTGTTTTATTATGCACATAGCCAACTCATCAGTGGCAATAATACTACATTATAGTTGTAATATATGACTAACTGGTGGCCTAGTAGTAGGGAGTTGCCCTACCAACCCAAAGGCACTTGGGTCCAATCTACCATTTGCTCCACAGGAGAAAGATGGACAACTTCCTTTCATAAGATACATAGCTTCTGGAAATCTGCTAGAAGATCAGCTGTGAGTTGCTTCTGACTCAATAGCATGTAATAACAACATAGTAGTGCCTGAGAAAAGATTCTTCCTCTTTCTGCCATGCAGTTTCTGGTGGATTTGAAATGCCAAAGGGTAGTCACCATTGGGTTGACAGTACAAATCCCATGAGCTACACAATTATAGTATTTTACTATTAGGCATTTTCAGTGTCACTATTGGACTAACATTTAATTTGAAACTAAAGAATTGAAGAATGAGCCACAAAATTTACTACAAATTTGCTCTTAAAACACCAATTTACATTTTTTCTTTCTCTTTAAAATGAAAATTACAGTGAATGACAACCATGGAGTTTATGGTAGTAATTAGTCAGAAAATTTCATTCTTATGAAAGTAGTTTAATATGGAATAAGTGGATATATAACTTAACCTGAGCTTTCTATGCTTTTTAACCAAAATGTGATGTTTTATAATTCTTTTTTGTCTCTTCTTTTGGGTTTAATATCTAGAGTATAAATTAATGTTCTCCTTTTTCAACCGCTGACCTAGACTGGAAAATTACCCAAAGTAGTCAATATTGCTTTATGAGAGCATTCATAAAAGAAACCTAATTTGATCAAAGATTCAATTACAAAGGAGATGTTATAACCAGTAAGATATGAATCTGTCATGGGATTGGGGATTAGACACCATGAAAACTGATCATCCATGAGTCACTTTTTGGCTAAGGAGTAGGGAACGCCCAAAGAAGAATAATAAAATTCTTGAGTTTTCTGGCAGTCATTTTTGGGCCCTGTGTTCCATGCAGACTGTGTAAACAATGAGATGATGATTAGTGAACCCAAGAGGGGATAACTTTTTATATTTCAACTCTTTCTGGTATTTTGAGATCCAAGAATATATAATTGTCATCATGTGAAACCTATACCTGGACCAAGTAGTTGTTGTTAGAACAGATCAAGTGAATGCCACATGGCTTAAAAATCAAGAAAACTGCATCAAGAGTGAGTCCCTTCTACATGTTTATTTAATTGTCATCCTGAACAAATCATTCAAGAACTAAAGAAAAAATTCAAACTTAGAGTTGTAGTACTGAAGGATGCTATAGGAATCCTTGAATCTTGAATGATTCAGGAAGCATCGTAAGAATAAGGAAGGCATACACAGAATACTGTACCAAAAATAATTAACTGACACGGTACCATGTTAGAAATCAGCATATGATGAAGAACCCATGGTATAAAGGAAGATGTTCAAGCTGCACTAAAGGCATTAGCAAAACATAAGTTCCCTGTAATTGATGTGATACCAGGTGACACAGTCCAACAAACAGATGTAGCCCTGATCACACATACCAGGCTGTGCCAAGAAATCTGGAAGTTGGCTACCTGGCCCACTAAAAAGATTATTCATAGACTATAATATTTATTCCCATTTCCAAAAAAGATGATCCAAATCAATGTGAAAATTTTACAGCAAGATCATCACTATCACATGCAAGCAAAATCTTGCTGAAAATTATTCAGTAACTGCTAGGACAATAAATACACTGATAGAAATTGCCAGAAAGTTCAAGTGGGATTTTGAAGTGGCAAAGCCACCAAGGACATCATTGTTGATATCAGATGGATCTTGGCTGAAAGTAGAGCATAGCAGAAAGAATCGTAAGTCCAAAACCCTTAATGTTCTTGGTCTGTACCTAGACCAAGAAGCTGTTATGTGAGCAGAGCAAGAGAACACTGCATTATTTAAAATCAAGAAATATGTGTGTCAGGGCTATATCCTGTCTCCAAGCCTCTTCAATCTATTTCCTGAATGAATCAGTCAGGAAATCAGATTTTTTATGAAGAAGAACACAGCATCAGAATTGGAGAAAAACTCAAACAACATGTGTTATGCAGATAACAATCTTGCCTGCTATGAGTGAGGAGAATTTGAAGAACTTGCTGCAGAAAATCAAGGACTAATGACATCAATATGGATTAAAAATCTTCAACACCGAGTCACTAGACAACATGAAGATAGAGGGAGAAAAAAATTGAAGCTGTCAATGATTTAATCTTGCTTGGAACCACAATTAAAACTCTTGGTACCAGCAGTCAAGAAATTAAAAGACTTGTCAAATTTGGAAAATCTGCTGTCAGGAAAAGTGCAAAAGAGCACTGATGTCAGATTTAAAATTAAAGTACAACTGATGCAAGACATAATTTTCTCAGTTGCTTACTATGCATCTGAAAGTTAAACAATGACTAAAGACAACAGAAGAATAATGAATGACTTTCGGTTGTTGTATTGGAGAATAGTACTGCATCTGCCATGGAGTGCCAAGAGAAGAAATGAGTTTGTCTTGTGGAATATGAAACCAGAGAGCTTCTTGGAAGCAAAGGCTTCGTCTCACAAATTTTGGAAAGTACATAACAATGAAAACAAAATCATAACAACTTGGAAAGAGTTTCTGGGTGGTTCAAATGGTTAATTGTTGTTGTTGTTAAGTGCCATTGAGTCACAGATGACCCTACGAAGGAGAGTTCTCAATGCTTAGGTGTCTTTCATCCTCTCTCCAGGTTCATAGGGTTTCCAGAGGCGAGCTATTATGGAAGTGGATGCCACTCTTCCTTCCAAGCTTGTTTTAATCGGGGAGCTTCACTCCACTCTCTGTCCACATTTAATAACCAGCCATTAATGCATTTGACACATCAGTGTCACAGTGTTCAGCCTCACAGCAACCACAAGTTACCACTGTATGGCAACTTGTACACCAGGGCTATACGACCTAGAGGAATGTCTGAACAAAAGCAATGAAAGACAGATCCGAGGGCGCGGATTAAAAGTTACCCACCTTTGGCTTGGTAGCATCACTTTCTGTCCACTGGGCCAGCTGATCTCTCTTTCTATGTTGATGTTATTATTGTTAAGTGCCATCGAGTTGCAGGCGACTCATAGCGACCTTATGAAGGAGAGTTCTCAAATGTTTAATATGCTCTGCTAATATCTGGAAGATTGGAGGTTTGAGTCCTCACAGGTGTCTCAGAAGGAAGATCTGGAGATTTACTTCCCCAAATCAGTCACTCTGACATGCTTGCTGTTGCCAAGCAAGAATTGGAGTGGAATTGGAGTGGAGAAAGAAGATGAGCCACACTCACTGGACCTACTGGGTTAGGAGTAAAATAACAGAGGAATCAGAGTTGTGTAGCAACAGAGAAATCCTCTCTTATCTTCTAAGAGCAGTGAAGTATGAGATAAGAAAGAAAAGTTTGGTGTTGGAATTCTGACCCCTGTTCATCCTAGGGCACATTCCACACTCATGAGATAGGTCAATGACATCCCACTGAGTGGAAGACAATGTACACAATGGCCCTACAGGCTGACATGAAATGACATAAAATGTGACAAAGCATAATGTTCACTTCTCTTTCTCTTTGGTAAACCTGTGTCTTACTCTCTTGACCTACTCACTCCTGGTTACCTGAAGTGACATTCTTGATCATCAGGGCTCTTAATATCCCTTCATCAGTGTGAGCTTTCTTATAGCAGGTATGGCAGGATTCCCTGAATTTTGTATATGAATTCACTGTTTGAATTTAGTGGGCCATTGCTTCATGATTTTTTTTTCTTCTTCTATTTCTTTTTTTTTAATTTCTCACTCAGACTGCATTCTCTCCCTCCTACTCTCCTGTGATGGGAGAGAAGAACGATGATCAATGGCAAATTGCAATTGCGCTGAACCAACACCAAAAGCTGGCTTTGCACTCAGAAGAAATCACTGCATCTCCCCCTCATGGTTTTTGGTGCTCTACAGGAGCAGAGAAACTTCTCTAGTAACGAACTATAGAAATTATCCCTGAACGTATAGTCTTATGATCTGTTAGTGCTCTCATAACACTATGACATTTTTATTGACAACCAGAAAATCATCAAATAACTCATGAATTGGAGAAGGAAGGTCAGCTTCTCACGTGAATGCTCTTTTGGTCTGATAACTAAAGCTACTGACCTCCACCATGGTTCTACTAGACTAGTGGACCATAACAGGAAGCCTCTAACTTCTCTGATTCTCAGTTTTTAAAGGGAGTTGACTCTGTCTCAATTGTCCTGTTTAGCTCAAAGCATATTTTATATATATATACA
>NW_006400048.1:414453-429435 GCF_000299155.1 Elephantulus edwardii | reverse complement strand
TATACATATTATATATAGACTTATTTTGGAAGCCTATGGATATTATCCTGTCACTCACAACATTGTATTTCAAGATGAATCTAGAAGTGACTTTAAATTATGAAAGTAACTTCATTTTTCCTCACCTTTTCTTCTCTGGCATAGTAGATCATATGATTATCTGACTTAAAATGTCCCATGACAGTCCATCTCATTTCACCAATACAACCTACGTGCAGATAACACAACCTTGCTTGCTGAAACTGAAGAAGACCTGAAGCATTTGCAGCACAAACTCAAGGACTGTAGTCTTCAATATAGATTGAAGCTCAGCATCAAGAAGATAAATTTTCTCACCACTGGGCCAATTGGTAGCACCATATTAGATGGAGAAGAGATTGAGGTTGTTAGCAATTACAGCTTGCTCAGATCAACACTCTTTACACCAGCAGCCAGGAAATCAAAAGACAAATTGCACTGGGAATATCTGTTGTCATGGACTTCTCCAGAGTTCTGAAGAGCAATGATGTCAGTCTAAGTGCATCTAATCCAGGCCATGGTCTTCTCAATTTTTGTTACACTTCAGACAGTTGGACAATGACTAGGTATGACAGAAGAATAGATGTGTTCGAGCTTGTGGTACTGGAGAAGAGTCTTGAACATACCATGGACTGCCAAGTAAACAAATAGTTCTGTCCTGGAGAGCGTGAAACCAAGTCTCTCCTTGGAGTCTAGAATTTTGAAGCTCTACCTCACTTACTTTGGGTACGTGGCCAAGAGAGATTGGTCGTTGGAGAAGGACATCATGCTTGGAAGGGTGGATGGAAAGTGCAGGAGAGGGAGACCTCAGATGAGATGGACTGACACAGTAACTGGGGCAATAGGAATTTGTGTGTCAGAATTAATGAGACTGCCTCAGGACATGGAATGGTTCAGAGCTGCTGTACATAGGGTTGCTATACATTGCAGGCGACTCAATGGCACATAACAACAACATACTATCACAGGTTTGAAAGCAGGAGTGGCAACCACTTCCTAAATAACATGCCTCTGGAAACTCTATCAATATGATAAATGTCAATAGTTGTACAGGGCTATCAGACCTTTTGTTCATAGGGTCGCTATGAGTCATGCTCAACTCAAAGGCAATCAACAATGCAACAACCACAAGGTATGTCAAGATTTCTGCATTCCATTTCTTTCTTAACAATATCCAATTTTCAAGGGAGCTCTGGTGGCCTAGTGTCAAGAATCTGAACTGCAATTCCAGAGGTATGTGGTTCGAATCAACAAGATGCTCTGCTGGAGAAGGAGGGGCAATCTCCTCCTGTACCAGTCATATTTGATTTGATGGTACACACACAAAAACCAGTAAAATAAATTTTAAAAAGCAAAAAAACAAAACAAACAAAAAACCCCCAATTTCTAATTTTCTTACATTTATGATTCTCACATTCCATGTTCCAATCACTAGTGTCTGCTACAGCTGTTCCTCCCTCTATGTGTTTTTATACTTGAGGGGTCAGCCTTAGTTGCCATATCTGCTAGTCTAAGTGTGCTTTAATGTATATAGGGTTTTGAAAGGCCTACTAGTTCAGAAGTGGATGGTCAATCCTTCTTCCTAGTCTGTCTTAATTTGAATGCTGACATGTAGAACATTATCTGACAGACAAGCATTTTACAGAAAAGAGCAGATTAAAGATATTTCCCAATTATAGAAATAACCAATAGATTCAGTGTTGTCCCCGCCCCTGGCACATGTTTCTTGACCCACTCCTTTCCCTGCCCCACCAGCATACCCTTCCCCTCCCACCTACTTCATTCAACACCTTTCTCCCCTATCAGCCTTTGATGTGATGTCTTATATCTCAGTCTTTCTGGGCTCTGTGATTCCAAATGCCTCAAGGTGCTACTAGTTTCTTCTGCTGTAGGCAGTATCTCTTGAGTTTAGGGGTCTTGAACTTCTTCTCCACAATTGACTTTTTGTGGCTAGCTGCTCTGAAAGCATTGGCAAAAAACAAGGCCCCAGGAATTGACAGCATACCAATTGACGTATTTAAAAAAACAAATGCTGCCCTGGATATGCTCACAAAGTTGTGCCAAGAAATCTGGAGGACAACCACCTGGCCAACTGACCGGAAGAAATCTATATTTGTTCCCATTTCAAAGAAAGGTGACCTGACAGTGTGGAAATTATTGAACACTATCATTGATATCACATGCAAGCAAGATTTTGCTGAAGATTATCCAAAAACAACTGTAAGAGCACATCAACAGAGAAGTGCCTAAAGTGCAGGCTGGGTTAATGCGAGATGGATCTTGGTTGAAAAGCAGGAAGTACCAAAGAAATGTCTGTCTGTGTTTTACTGACTATGCAAAGGCATTTGATTGTGTATGTCACAACAAACTGTGGCTGATTCTGAGAAGAATGGGAATCCCAAAATACCTGATTGTGATTATGTGAAACCTATACTTGGACCAGGAGGCAGTGGTCAAAACAGAGCAAAGAAACACTGCATGGTGCAAAATGTGACTGGTGTGTGCCAAGGATGTATTCTATCTCCATATCTTTTAAATCTATATGCAGAACATATTATCTGGGAGGCTGGGCTCTATGAGGAGAAATGTGGCATTAGGATTGGAGATGTTGTTGCTGTTGTTGTTGTTATGTGCTGTCAAGTCATTTGCGACTCATAGTGACCCGATGTACAACAGCCCTAAATTCTACTCTGTCCTGTGCCAATCACACTGTCTCTGACACTCCCGTTCCGATAACCCCAGTCACTGAATCAATCCACCTCATAGAGGGCCCTCCCCTCCTGTGCCATCCCTCCACCCTCCCAAGCATGATGTCCTTCTCCAAGGATAGGTCTCTCCTTACAACATGTCCAAAGTATGTCAGATGGAGCCCCAGAATCCTTGCCTCCAAGGAGCCACCCGGTTTAACCCTTTCCAGGATGAATCTGTTTGCTTTTCTAGCAGTCCATGGTACTCTCAACACTCTTCTTCAGCACCACAGCTCAAAGGCATCAATTCTCCTTCTATCCTCCCTAGTCATTGTCCAACTCTCTGGTGCATAACAAGAGATTGCAAAGACTATGGCCTGTATCAGATGCACCTTAGTCTCCAGAGAGACACCATTGCTCTTCAGTACTTTGGAGAGGTCCCTAACAGCAGACTTTCCCATGGCAATATGCCTTTTAATTTCCTGGCTGCTGGTGTCAAGAGTGTTGACTGTGGAGCCAAGCAAACTAAAGCTGTGAACAATCTCAATCTCTTCACCATCCATCCTGATGCTGCGAATTGAACCAGTGGTGAGAATCTTTGTCTTTTTGACATTGAGCCTTAATCCTTGACCCTCTGCAGCAAGAGCTTGAGGTCCTCCTCCGTTTGTGTCATCTGCATAACGCAGATTGTTGATAGATCTTCCACCAATCTTGACCCCACATTTTTCCTCATAGAGCCCAGCCTCCCAGATAATCTGTTCTGCATACAGGTTGAAAAGGTACAGAGATAGGATGCATCCCTGGTGTACACCCTTCCCAATTTTGCACCATGCAATGTTCCCTTGCTCTGTTCGGAAGACTGCCTCCTGGTCCAAGTATAGGGTTCGCGTTAGCATGATCAAGTGTTCTGGGATTCCCATTCTTCTCAGAGTAAGCCACAGTTTGTTGTGATCCACACAGTCAAACAACTTTGCATAGTCAATGAAACACAGATATACATTGGAGATAGAGCTCATAAATAATCTGTATTATGCAGATGACACAAGTCTGCATGCTAAAACTGAAAAGGACCTGAAGCACTTACTGCAGAAAGTCAAGGACTACAGCCTTCAATATGGATTGCAGCTCAACATCAAGAAAACAAAGATTCTAACCTCTGGGACTATAGGCAACATCATGATGGATGGTTAAGAGATAGAGATTGTTAACAGTTTCAATTTGCTTAGCTCTACAATCAACATTCTTAGTAGCAGCAGCCAGGAAATTAAAAGAAGAATTACGTTAGGAAAGTCTGTTGTCAGAGATCTCTCCAAAGAGATACGATGTTGACATTGAAGAGCAATTATGTCAGTCTGGAAACTCAAGTATGCCTGATACATGCCATGGTCTTTACAATTACTTTGTATGCATCTGAAAGCTGGGCAATGACTAGGGATAATAGGAGGAGAATCGATGCCTTTGAACTGTGGTGTTGGAGAGGAGTATTGAATATACAATGGACAGCGAAGAGAACAAACAACTTTATCCTGGAGACGGTGGAGCCAGGCTGCTCCTTGGAAGCAAGAATTCTAAAACTTTGTCTGACATACTTTGAACATGTTACAAGGTGCAATCAGTCATTGGAGAGGGACATCATGCTTGGGAGCATGGAGGGACAGTACAAGAGCAGAAGATCCTTGATAGGATGGATTGCTTCAGTGACTAGGGTAATGGGGGTAGGTGTGTGAGAGACAATGAGATTGGCAGAGGATAGAGCAGGGTTTAGGCCTATTGTACATAGGGTCACTCATAGGGCATATTGTACATAGGGCAACTCAACAGCATGTAACAAAAACAATATCTATCTATCTATCTATCTATCTATCTATCTATCTATCTATCTATCTAGCATCTATCTAGCATCTATTTATCTGTGTATGTGTATATACACACATACACACTCACAAAGAATCTTCCCATTTTTAAACAAAATGTAATTTTTTAAAAATTGTCATGAATATTAACTCTTCTCCAAGCACAATATATGGTGTGGAGGGGACAAATAATAAGTATTTATCAGATGAGTTACTATAGCTTAGTACCCTGTTGTTTTGTTATGTACCATCAGGCTGGAGCCAATTCACATGGGAGGAGATTGACTATCTTTTTCCTGCAAAGCATCTAGCTGATTTGAATTGTTTGCCTTTGAATCCACAGGACAATTCCGCATCACTAAGCAACAAGAGACTCTAAGATTACTATAATAAGATAAGACTACTATTGTTGTTGTTAGTTGCTGTCAGGTTGATGACAATTCATAGCGATCCTCGGAACAACAAATCTGAACCTTGCCCTATCCTGTACCGTACTCAGAATCTCTGATATGCTCAAGTCTTTGGTGATAGTCACTGTGTGAGTCCATCACATTGAGAGTCTTACCCTTTTCCCCTGATCCCCTGCCTTTCTCAATATGATCTCTTTCCAAGGACTGGATCCTGTTAAAATATAACCAAAGTAAGTGAGATGCAGTGTTGTTATACTTTTAGATGTAAGAAGTACTTTGGATGTACTTCCTTCAAGATAGATTTGTCCTTTTGGCATATTATTCACTATTATTCTCCAATGCTGCAATTCAAAGACATTAATTCTTTTTCAATCTTCTTTATTCATTGTTCAACTTTAAGATACAAAGGAAGCAATTGAAAAGATCATAATTTCAATCAGAGACACATTAATCTTATGCCCTTCATTTTTAGAATTTTGGAAAACTCTTGGACATTTCTCTAATGGAACATGTTTGGGGTGTTTTTTTTTTCATTTCCTGATTGCTCTTATCACGAGTGTTGACTGTGTATTCAAGTAAAATGAAATTGCTGATAACTTCAATCTTTTCTCCATCTATTGTGATGATGCCTATAAGACCAGTGATGAAGATTTTTGGTTTATTGATGTGGTATAATCTATACGGGAAGCTGTAGTTTTTGTTCCACTACAGTAAAGCTTTAACTCTTCCTCACTTACTGTAAGCAAGGTTGTGTCATCTAGTAACACTAGTTGTTGATGAATCTTCCTCAAATTCTAGTGTCTCATTCTTCTTCGCAGAGGCTAGGGTTTTAAATTATTTGGTCAGTATACAGATTGAATAGGTATGGAGAAAAGATACAGTCTTGACTCATGCATTTCCTGATTTTAAACCATGCAGTGTTCCCTGATTCTTCCTAGGAAAACATTCTTGGTCTAGGCATATGTTTCTCAAACAAGTAAGTGTTCTGTGATCCCCCTCCTTTTAAATGTACTCCATAATTTGTTATGATATACATTATCAAACATACCTTCATGTTGTCGATAGAAACAAATAAACATGGTTCTGATATTCTCTGCCATAGCCTCCTCTGAATCAAGCTTGAATTTTCTAATAGTTCCCTGCTGCTATACTGTTCCAGGCATTTTTAATAATAACTTATGCCCTTCTTTTTTAGAATTTTGGAAAAGTCTTGGACATTTCCCTTCAGCAAGATTTAACCTGGAAGTGATATCAATTATATTCTTCCTTTATCCAGAATTTTTTTTGCTGTTGCCTTTTTTGCTATTAATTTCAATTTCTTTTCTCTTGATTCAATTAGAAATGTAACCAGTAATTTGTAAGCAATGCTACATTTTAAATAAATAAGTTGTACCGAAATCAATAATAAAATGTAAGGAAATACAATGATCAATTAAATTCTTATATATTAACTTGATTACTAGAATTAATCCTGCTAGTTGCATTCTATGTTTGGCACATTATGCTTTTACATAGTTTAGGACAGTTTGCATCTCATCACTTAGTTAATTAACATTTGTTAGTAAAAGTTTACTTGCTGAAATTGAGGAGAATCTGAAGCTTTTGTTGCAGAAGGTTAAGGACTGTAGTCTTCAATATAGATTGAAACTCAGTATCAAAAGGACAAAGATTCTCACCTCTGGGCCAATTGAATGTAATTGCTAGTGTAATTACTAGATCAAATGGTATTTCTATTTCCAACTTTTTTAGAAATTGCTATACTGCCTTACATAGAGGTTGTACTGTTTTACACTCCCACCAAGAGTGAATCAGAAACACCCAAACAGTTTACACTCAGCTCTAAAGTAAATAAACAACAACAACAAGAAGCCCAAACAAAACAACACTTACCCTACAGGATCCAAGTTACCAAGCTGGAAGCTCAGGCCTGCTATTAATTTCATTTGGCGAGAACATTGTTCCAAGTGATGTAGCACTTGTCTGTCAGTTTGCAGTACTGAGTTAGCTTGAGGTTGCCGTGATACTGAAATCTGTTCCACTGGTGTGTCAAATGTCATAAGGGTTTCCTATCCTGGAGTGGTTTTGTTGGAGCTCCCTGATTAGGACAGACTGGGAAACAGGATGGGCCATCTGCATAACAGGCCTTTGAAAACGTTATGGACACTAAAGAAAAGGATAATAAGAGTAGTGTAATGGTAGAGCCTCCAATACTGAATAAGGGTCCCAATTTCTCCACAGTCTCACCAGCATTTTTTGTTTTCTGCTCTGTTGAACTTGCTATTCTTACTGGGGTGAGATGTTATATTTGTTTTGATTTACATTTCTCTTAGAGCTAGGGATTTTGAACATTTCTTCATGTGTTTGCTTGCAATCTGGATGTCTTCTTTGGTGAAGTTTCATATGCTGTGGCCATTTTGCAATTAGGTTCTTTACAATAATTTTGTTGAGGTGCTGGAATATCCTATATAAGTCCCTTATCAGACATGTCGTTACCAAATATTTTCCCCCCTGTTTGTGGCTTTCCTTCTTACCCAGCTGGAGAAGCTTTTAGATGTGCCTAAGGATGTGATTCTTAGACAGTCTCATTCATCTATATTGTTCTTTCCTGTTTGCAGGTGTTTCAGGATTCTTGGAAGACTGTTCATGTTGTGAATTAGGGTTTCTAGAGTTCTTCCAAGCTTTTCTCTAATGAAGTTTACAGTCCTTGGTTTTACTCCTAGGTCCTTGATCCACTTTGAGTTTGTTTTTGAATATGGTGTGAGGTATGTGTGGGTCTTGCTTGAATCTTCTACAGATAGTTTTCCAATTTTGTCTGCACCATTTGTTAGAGACTTTTGTTTAACCGACTTAACCACTTAACTGATTTAATCTCCTTTTCAAAAATCAGTTGACTATATGTAGATGAGCTGACTTCTGGGTTCTTAGTACTAGTATATTGATGTAAGTGTCTGTCATTGTACCAATATCATGCTATCTTGACTACCACAGCTGGGTAGTAGGATTTGAGATTAGGAAATGAGATTCAGGAGTCTTTTGCTTGTTTAGGATCTCTTTCCATTCCAGATAATATTGGGAATTGCCTTTTCCATCTCATTGAACAATGGAATTGCTATTTGTATTGGGATTGCATTGAACTTGTAGATTGCTTTTGGTAGAATTGTCATTTTCACAATACTGAGTCTTCCTACCCATGAGTATTGTATATTCTTCCATTTCTCCAGGTCTCTTTTTGTTTCTAGAAATAATGTCTTAGCATTTTCTTTAAATAGGTCTTTTGTTTTTCTTGTTATATTTACTCCCAACTATTTAATCTTGTGGTTAGTTATTATGAAGGATATTGTTTTTCTTTTCTCTGATTTTTTATTCTCTTTGTCACTGTAGAGAAACCCAATTTATTTTTGCATGTTTTGCTTAATTGGTCAACTATGTCCAGTAGTTTTCTCACTGCGTCTTTAGAGTTTTCTAAATATACTATCATATCATCTGCAGATAATGTTACCTCCTTTTTGTCAGCTTGGGTACCTCTTATTTTCTTCTCTTGTCATATTGCTATCACTATGACTTCCAATACAATATTGCATAGGAGCAGTGATAGTGGACATCCTAGCCTAGTTCTTTCCATTGCAAACAATGTTGGGTCTTGGGTTTTCATATATTCCATTTATTATGTTGAGGAAATGCCCCTCTATTCCAATTTGGGGTTTTTTTAGTATTTTAATCAGGAAAGGGTGTTGGATTTTATCAGAGGCCTTTTCTGCATCAATTGATAGGATCATGTGGTTCTTGTTCTTTGCTTTGTTAATGTGATAGATTACACTGATTTCTTATGTTGAACCATCTTTGCTTATCTGTTATGAATCTGACTTGGTCATGGTGAATTTTATTTTTTTATGTACTGTTTGATTCTATTGGCCAGGATTTTATTGAGATTGTTTGCATCTAACTTTATGAGAGATATTGGCCTATAGTTGTCTAGGGAGGACAGAAGGAGAGGGGATGCTTTTGAGCTGTGGTGCTGGAGAAGAGTACTAAATGTACCATGGACTGCCAGGAAAACAAACAGATTCATCTTGGAGAGGATTAAACCAAGCTACTCCTTGGAGGCAAGGATTCTGGGGCTTCATCTGACATACTTTGGGCATGTTGCCAGGAGGGTAGTTGGAGAGGGACATCATGCTTGGGAGAGTGGAGGGACAGTGCAGGACGGGAAGACCCTCTATGAGATGGATTGATTCGGTGACTGGGGTAATCGGGATGGGTGTGTCAGAGGCGGTGCGGTTGGCGCAGGATAGAGCAGGGTTTAGGGCTGTTGTGCATAGGGTCGCTATGAGTCGGAAACGACTCGACGGCACATAACAACAACAACAACAACAGTTGTCTATTTTGGCAGTGTTTTTAACTGACTTTGATATCAAGGGTATGTTTGCTTCATAGAAAGAGTGTGGAAGAATTCTATCTTTTTTATTAATTAGTGATAGGTTTTTTCCTGAATGTTTGATAAAATTCACTTGTAAAACTATCAAGTCAAAGGCTTTTTTTGTTGTTGAAATTATTTTTATCTGTTCTGTTTCTCCTTTTGTAATGGGTCTGTTCAAGTGTTCTATTTCAGTATGTCAGTTTAGATAGGTTGTGAATTTCTAATATTTGTTCATTTCCTCTAGGTTTTTCATATTTGTTTGAGTATAGTTTTTCATAATAGTCCATTGTTAACCTTTTTATTTTAGCTGGTTCTGTTATGACTTACCTCTTTCATCTCTTATTTGGATTATTTATGCCTTTTCTTTGCTAGTGGTTTGTTGATTTTATTGACATCTTCAAGAACCAACTCCTAGTTTTGTTGATGGTTTCAATTGTATATGCTATTAACGATGGTGATGTTGTGTACTGTATATTTGGAACCTATCCATAGCTGTCCATCTGATGATTTTTTAGAGCCTGTTAATAGCCCATTCTTCTACAGAGCAGCCAGAGTCTTGTACCACGTGCCAACAGGATTTCAGCACAGCTTCTTTCCATTAAGCCAGTAGAGCTCCTTTTATAAATGATATTGTTTGGCAATTTTTACAGTTTGTTCGATAATCTTTTATGGGGGATAGATTCAACTATGGATCTCTTCCTGTCAGTTGACTGTATAGTTGTCGTCCATATTTATTGACAGAAACTTATGAGCAAGTCCTGAGTTGCATATACTTCCTGAAACATTTCAGTCGGTATTCCATTAATTAACATCACAGATGTTAGGATTTTCCACACACAGGATAATTGCATTATACTGAAAAATCATACCTGACCAAATCAATACATATTTGGGTAGTGTATCATTTAATACATGGTAGTGCATGTACTTATTGTTTATTATTTATAAAATTGGTTTCATACAATATTTCTCTTTTTGTATTTGGCTTATATCACCAAGCATAAGGTCCTCTTGATTAATAAGGTATCTCACAGACTTATAATCATTCTTTATTACTGAGTAATGCTACAGATTTTAATATGACTCCCAAAATTTGTGCTATAATTCCTAAATTATAAATCTCTGGTTATAATATTTTCTTGAATAGATTGTCTTTATTATATTAATTAAGTTCATTTGATGCAGGGTATGTTCTGAGTCAATTTTTTGAGATATCTTCCTCTTATCAATTAATTGATATAATATCAATCTCTATAATATTCAATTGTCACTAAATCACATAGAATATTAAACAATAAAGAGTAGAAATGTTGGTAGTGTACATTCCAAGATGCATGGATATCTCCAAAGAACCAGAAAGCAGAGACTAAAAGTCAAGAAAACATTCTCTTAGACCCAGTACTCTGAATTTGGAGCCTCCTAAACGGCAAGAGTTTGATGGAGAAGAGTACTGCATAATATCATGGACTGCCAATAAAACAAACAAATATTTCTTGAAGAAGATGCAACCAGAGTGTTTCTTAGAGGCAAGGATGGCAAAACTTTCTCTCACATACTTTGGGCATGTTGTTAGAATAGCCTATTCCTTGGAGAGGATCATCATGCTTGGAAAAGTGGAAGGCCATCATAAGAGATAAAGGTCCTCAACCAGATGGATTGATGTAGTGACTGTAGCAATGGCCTCAAGAATGTCAGACATGATGAGGATGGTGCTGGATAACATGGGTTTCAGATTTGCTGTTCATAATGTCACTATGGACAACAAAGTAAAAAAAAATAAATTTGCATTTGTTAAAGTCATCAAGTATTCCTGTTTTATAAGCACTAGATGACTAAGAAAAGTAGTAGTAGGTGTGTGTGTGTGTGTGTGTGTGTGTGTGTGTGTGTGTGTGTGTGTATTACTATTTTTCTTATCTATTTGTCCATAGGGAGCTTTGGACAATGGTAAGAAACTGCACCGCAACGCCAAAGGCACAAAAATTGAACCTACCAGTTGCTCTATGGGGGAACAATGGACAACCCATCTTTTTGCTATTGTGAATAATGCAACAATGATCACAGGTTTGCATGACTATTCATGTCATTGATCTTATATATTAGGATATAAGTATACTTGATGTGGTATTGTTGCACCATATATCCATTTCTAACCTTCTGTATCTCTAATTTGATCACAAATTCTTTTTCTTTTCTAGACAAGACAATGGATTATATGTGAATTCCCAAGTGTGAGGTTCATCCAATGATGACACTGAATAATTTCAAGTATAATTCAGAGCTAGTATTGAAAAACACTGGATCAGAAACTAGAAGAGTTATTTTCTGTATCAGACAATGTTGATTACTTGATGTACTCCCAATTTGTTTATGCATGTACCAGTCACCCTATGTCCACCAGAGGATAAATCCAGATTGATTTAGGACAATCACCACATTCACATCAATCCTGTAAAATGTTGTCTTATGAGTTAACATGAAACCAGTTCTAACCAGTAAGACATGGAAGTAATTACCCTGGGGGTTCCTGAGAAAGGAATTTTATCTTCTCTGAGTCAGCTTCTTCTTTTGTCAAGTGTAAATGATGATTTTGTTAGATCAAATAATTTCTTGAAGTTTGGGAAGACTTATACAACATACATTTAATAATTATGTATTCTTAGCCTCTTCTTCCCAAACCTCACTATATGACATTTTCTTTGTACTACATTATAAGGTGCTTACATCATGCTGGGTAGAGTAGAGGGACAGAGCAGGTGGGGAAGACCCTCTATGAGGTGGATTGATTCAGTGACTGGGATAATTGGGATGGGTGTGTCAGAGGCAATGCGATTGGCACAGGATAGAGCGGGGTTTAGGGCTGTTGTACATAGGGTCACTATGAGTCGCAAACAACTCGACGGCACATAACAACAACAACACTCATGCTATGAAACTAATCAGGTTTTTACTCTTTCTAAAGAATTTTCTTATTTCCCCTACTCTACTAATTTTCTTCTTGGAAATGGTTGTATTCTGCCTGTATTCTTGATTCCTATTTGCTTCTCAAATGACTACCTCCTGATTCTGCATTGATGCCCCATTGAAATTACTGCATAAATATTGCTGAATCACTTCCTAATCAACCAAGTCAATAAATGTATTCAAGATTCCATTATCACTCTCCACCTGCAACACTAGCCCATTTTCCTTTATTCTCATCTTTGTTAAACTCTTCCGTTTAACTGAGCCATGTGTTTTTTTCCTTGGCTCATACAATCGGTTTCTGTGTTCTGATCCAAAAAAACCAAGCACCAAATGGAACAATCCCCATGGGGAAACTCAATCTCATACACTTCCCTTCTGAAGCTCCTTGTCTTCACATTCATCATTCCATAGTCATCTGATTTTTTGATCTATTCATTCACTGGCTCTGTTCCTGCCTATATACATATTCCTTCACAAGTGTATTCTAGGTCTCTTCTTTCAGTTCACCCTAGCAATGGCTGTGATTTTATGCAAGTGATTTCAACTGGGCACTCCATGGTGAGTTTTGGAAATGTTGCTTATTTTCAATTCAGCCAGGAATTGAAATCCCCAGGAAAAAAACTGAAAAAACAAAAAATAAAACCAACTCAAATGTTAATGGCCCAAAATAAAATTAATTGTCCATTTTCAGTATTCCGTATCTCAGGCAATGGTCTTCTCACCCACCTATTCTCCCAGACTAGAAATATCAGTCATCCTTAGCTGCGTTTCCACAATTGTAATGTGGAATACTTGGCTAGTTACTATCATGTCTATTCTTTCATACTTTCCTCCTATTTGTCCCCTTTAGCATTCTTGCTTTCACTCTTTCAGATGAAGCCCACTTTATATTTCATATAAGCAATTTTTTATAGACTCCAAGCTTCTCTCTCTCTCTCGTCTATCCTCCAAATGGCCACAGTTGTTTTCTTCAAAACACCAAATTAGGTTGTCCCTCTTACTCTAATATTTCAAATATCATTCTATTGCTGATTTTGCTGAGTGCTGTTGGAACTAACGAAGCTGATCTCCTAGCAGGTTTTCAGAGACAGAAAATCTGAAATTATTAGTGTGGTGAAAAAAACTCTGCCTTTTCAGGCTTTTGTCTCCATCATTTTTACTTTGTCAAAAGTTCTAGATGTAGAGCAGGTCTGATGGTTTCTTCCGTTTACATGATGCACATTTTCATGTGCTTATCTCGGATCATGTCATTCCTTTTTTGGGGGTAATCTTTCCTAAGACTCTCTGCCTATTTAATTTTTAAGACCAAGCAAAGTGTTTTGAGCTGCACAGGTCATGAGATAGAGTACAAATCTTAAAAGCTGAAATTATGAATTAAAATTCTGATCATTTGTATCCTCTATAAGAATATAGTTTTGCCTCTATTTTCTCTTGCCACATCCTTGATAGCTTTCATAGGATCAGCCCAGTCTAACAACTTAAGAACTCTTTGTAGGAATGACAGCACTGCCTTGATCTCCCTGAATGTTACTTTTGCCCTATCATAATAATTCTCACTGGGAACTCACTGTTTCCATTAAGCTACTAAGTCCTGAAGGACAACTTTACAATTTGTAATTAACAACTTTACAATTTCTAATTAACTCTACAAATAGATAGTGGTTTTACTCTCTGCCAAGAGAGTTACATACAGGTAAGTTTAGAAGACTTAAGTTTCTGCTCTTAGGGGAGTTACATTTTACCATAAAGAAATATAAATAATTAAGGAAAGTAAGAGAACAAATGGTAGAGTAATTAAGAGATGGTAAGTGCTCTGCTGGTGTAGTGCTTACACTGTTTGCTAACTGAAAGTGTGGCAGTTCAAACTCATCAGGTCTCTATGGGAGCAAGTATGGTAATCTGCTTCCATAAGAATGTATTTCTTGTGAATGTCTAAGTAAGCATTTCTGCTCTGGCCCATAAGGTTTTCGTGGGTCAGAATCAACAAGATAACAATAATTAAATGCTAGAGTCCACCACTCACTTGCCAGTTAGTAATGTTCTGGTGGCTTCCTTGCTTCTACAAAACTGGAAGCTATTTTATTAGTACTTGAAGTAATTAGTACATCAGTGCAACATGTTGTGAATAGGTTTCAGTGGAGTTTATAGACTAAGACAGAGTAAGAAGAAAGGCCTGGTGATCTACATTTGAAAGTCTGTTGATTATAGCAAAATATTGTTCAAAATTATTCTGAATAATGCATGATCTAAACTGATAGTGTTGTTGTTGTTATGTGCTGTCGAGTCATTTGCGACTCATAGCGACCCTAAACCCTGCTCTATCCTGTGCCAATCGCACTGCCTCTGATACACCCATCCCAATTACCCCAGTCACTGAATCAATCCATCTCATAGAGGGTCTTCCCCTCCTGTACTGTACCTTCACACTCCTAATCATGATGTCCCTCTCCAAGGACCTGTCCCTCCTTACAACATGTCCAAAGTATGTCAGACGAAGCCCCAGAATCCTTGCCTCCAAGGAGTAGCCTGGATTAACCCTCTTCAGGATGAATCTGTTTGTTTTCTTGGCAGTCCATGGTACATTCAATACTCTTCTCCAGCACCACAGCTCAAAGGCATCAATTCTCCTTCTA
>NW_006400048.1:396915-413988 GCF_000299155.1 Elephantulus edwardii | reverse complement strand
TGTTAATAGATCTTCCACCAATCCTGATGCCACAATTCTCCTCATAGAGCCCAGCCTCTCGGATAATCTGCTCTGCATACAGGTTGAAAAGCTATGGAGATAGGACACATACCTGGCGTACACCCTTCCCAATTTTGAACCATGCAGTGTTACCCTGCTTTTTCTGACGACTGCCTCTTGGTACATTAAAAATACATAATGGTTTAATCCCAGTTTGTCTCTTATGAACATTCCATCTTGAGTTGATTTTTGTGTATGGTGTGAGATGTGGATCCTCTTTCAGATTTCTGCAGGTGGAAGTCCAGTTTTGCCAGTACGATTAGTTGAAGAGTTTATTATTTCCCATTTGATAGCTTTGATTTCCTTATTGAATATCAGTTGGCCATAGACAGCTGGGTCTGTTTCTGGGTTATCAATTCTGTTCCATTGGTCTATGTGCCTGTGATTGTACTAGTACTATGCTATTTTGTTACTAATGCTGTGTGGTAGTTTTTGAGGTCCGGGAATGTTATGTCTCCAATCTCATTTCTGTTTCTCAGAAGTGTTTTGCTTATTTGGGGTCTTTTACCTCTCCAAATAAATTTGATAATATCTCTTTCAGTCTCCTTGAAAAATGAGTTTAGTATCTGGATTGGGATTGCATTGAACATGTAGATTGCTTTTGGCAGGATTGTAATTTTCATTATATTGAGTCTTCCTATCCACGAACAAGGCACATTTTTCCATTTCTTTAAGTCTTTTATTGTCTTTCAGAAATGCTCTTTAGTTTTCTTTGTATAGGTCTTTTGTATCTCTCTTTTTTTTTTTTTTTTAGTTTAAAAGCTTCTTTGTCTTTTGTATCTCTAATTAGGTTCACTCCCAAGTATCTCAATTTATGGTTGGCTATTGAAAATGCTATTTCTCTCTTGATTTCCTTCTTTAAGTTCTCTTTGTTACTGTAGATTAATCCTACTGATTTTTTAATATTGATCTTAAATCTTGTCACTCTACTAACTTTATTAACTTTAAAAGGGTTTGCTGTTGTTCCTGAGTATTTGGGGTTTTCTGTGTACACTTATCATATCATTTGCAGATAGTGACATTTAATCATCTCTTTGCAGCTCTGGATGCCTTTTATTTCCTTCTCTCGTAATATTTTCCTAGCAAGCATTTCCAATACAATATTTAAAAGAAGTGGTGACAGTGAGCATCCTTATCTGGTCTATGTTTGCAAGGAAAATGTTTTTAGGCTTTCTCCATTGAGAATGATATTGGATCTTGGTTTTGCATATATACTTTTCATTATGTTGAGGAAACTTCCTTATTTCCAATTTTGCTAAATGTCTTTATCAGGAAGGGGTGTTGGATTTTGTCAAATACCTTTTCTGAGTCAATTGATAAGATCATATGGTTCTTGTTATTGACTGTTAATATAGTGAATTGTGTTGATTTTTTTTCTTATTTTGAACCATCCTTGCATATCTGTTATTAATCCCACTTGGTCATGGTGAATTAATTTTTATGTGCTTTTGGATTCTATTGACTAGGATTTTGTTAAGGATTTTTGAATCTATATTCATGAGAGATATTGATCTGTAGTTTTCTTCTTTGGTAGTATCTTGCCTAGTTTTGGTATTAGGGTTATGCTTGCTTCATAGACTGACTCTGGTAGTGATCCTTCTTTTTCAATTTTTTAAAAATAATTTAAGTAGAATGGGTGCTAAATCTTCTCTGAATGTCTGGTAGAATTCAATTTTGAAGCCATTAGGTCTAGGACTTTTCTTATGGGAAAGTCTTTTTATGACCTTTTCAGGTTTTTTTCTTGTGATGTGTCTGTTCAAGTGTTCTATATCTGTCCTTGTCAATCTGGGTAGGAGATGCATTTCAAGAAATTTATCAATTTCTTATTCTACTTGACATAGGTGTTGAGTTAGATAATTTCTTTTTCTCTGTTTCCCCTTTTTATAAATGCATATGCCTAAGGCTATGAACTGACCCCTCAGTACTGCTGCATCCCAGAGGTTTTAGTATGTTGTATTTTCATTTGTTCAAGAAACTTTTTAAATTTCATTCTTTATTTCTTTTAAAACCCAATCCTGTTCTAACAGAAAGTTATTTAGTTTCCACATGAGTGATTTTGAAAGTTTTCCCTCTTGTGGTTAACTTCTAGTTTTATGGCATTTTGGTCTGAGGAGATAGTTTGTATTATTTCAATTTGTTTTGGATTTTTTAAAGCTTTCTTTGGATCCTAATAAATGATTGATTTTTAGAATGTACTATGTGCACATGAGAAGAAAGTTAATTGAGTTTTAGTTAGGTGCAGTACCCTGAAAAGATCCACAAGGTTAAGTTGGCTGATTATGCAGTTTAAATTTTTTTGTATCTTTGTTGAGTTTCTTTAGAAACTCATCTTGGTTGAGTTTCTATCTTTTGGTGATAGTGGTGTGTTAAGTCTTCTACCACTACTGTTTTGCTCTCTATTTCTTTCTTCAATTCTGTTAACTGTTGTTTTATGTATTTTGCAGGTATATCATTTGGTGCATAAAAGTTGACCGAAGTTCTATCTTCTGGATTTTTAATAAGTATACAATGCCCTTCCTTATCGTTGATGGTGGTTTTCATTCTTAAATCTATTTTATCAGAGATCAATACTGCACTTCTGCTTTTTTGAGGTTGCCATTTGCTTGGTTCATTTCCCCCCAGCCCCCAGCCTTTGATTTTGAGTCTGCCTTTCTCTTCTTTTATTTATATGTTGCTTGTATGCAGCATATTGATGGACTTTGTTTTGTTTTATATTTTAATCCATTCTGGTACTCTTTTTCTCTTGATTGGTGTAGTTAGCTCATTCACATGAATTGTGTTTATTATCAGGCCAGGTTTTATGCTTGCAATTTTGCTGTATTTCTTTTTCTGTTGTTTCTGGTCTATAGTCCGTCCACTTTACTTTGGTGTCTTTTTATGAAGGACTTCACTTTAAATTTCTTGTAATATTGGTCCTTTTTTTAAAAATAAATTTCTTAAGTAGCTTCTTTTCTGCTTCAGATCTAATTTCTCCTTCATATCTGATCGAGAGCTTTGCTTGGTATAGAATCCTTGGTTAACAATTGTTTTCTTTCAACTTTCTGTATATGCCATCCTATTGTCTTCTACCTTTTCAACCTATATGCAGAACAGATTATCTGGGAGGCTGGGCTCTATGAGGAGAAATGTGGGGTCAAGATTGGTGGATGATTTATCAACAATCTGCTTTATGCAGATGACACAACCCTGCTTGCTGAAACTGAGGAAGACCTGAAGCGCTTGCTGCAGAGGGTCAAGGACTGCAGTCTCCAATAGGGATTGAGGCTCAATGTCAAGAAGACAAAGATTCTCACCACTGGACCAATTGGCAGCGTCAAGATGCAGGGTGAAGAGATTGAGATTGTTCACAGCTTTAGTTTGCTTGGCTCCATAGTCAACAGTCTTGGCACCAGCAGCCAGGCAATTAAAAGGCACATTGTCGTGGGAAAGTCTGCTGTTAGGGACCTCTCCAAAGTACTGAAGAGCAATGGTGTCTTTCTGGAGACTAAGGTGCATCTGATACAGGCCATGGTCTTCGCAATCACTTGTTATGCATCAGAGAGTTGGACAATGACCAGGGAGGATAGAAGGAGAATTGATGCCTTTGAGCTGTGGTGCTGGAGAAGAGTATTGAGAATACCCTGGACTGCTAGGAACACAAACAGATTTGTCCTGGAAAGGGTTAAACTGGGTGGCTCCTTGGAGGCAAGGATTCTGAGGCTCCATCTAACATACTTTGGACCTGCTGTGAGGAGAGACCGGTCCTTGGAGAGGGACATCATGCTTGGGAGGGTGGAGGGACGGTGCAGGAGAGGAAGGCCCTCTATGAGGTGGATTGATTCAGTGACTGGGTAATTGGGATGGGAGTGTTGGAGACAGTGCGATTGTCACACGACAGAGCGCCATTTAGGGCTGTTGTACATAGGGTCACTATGAGTCGCAAGTGACTCGACGGCACATAACAACAACAACATTGTCTTCTAGCTCACATGGTTTCTTCTGAGAAATCAGAACTTAATCTAATTGTTTCCACTTTGTAGGTGACTCTTTATTTTCTCACACTGCTTTTAGTATCCTATGCTTACTTTTTGATTTAGAGAATTTGACTATGCTATGTCTTGATGTTTTTCTTTTGGGGTCTAGTCTATTTGATGTTCACTGTGCTTCTTAAATCTGGATTTCCCTGTCCTTCAACATACCTGGGAATTTATCATCACTAACTTCTCCATAATTTTCTCAGTAACTTTCCTCTTGCTTACATGTTTTGAAATTCCAGTCATGCATTTATTGTTCCTTTGGATGTCATCCCCCATGAACTTAATGCTTTCTTCATTTTCTTTATGTGTCTTCTCTGACTTTTCTTCTAGTATATTTCCAGTGAGCCTTTTGTTTTCTAGTTCTTTGACTTTCTGTTCCATCTCTTTAGTTCTACTTTTCTGTCCTACCAATGTGTTGGACACTTCTGCTATTTGGTCTTAATATTTTGGATGGGTGTTTTCAAGGTTTTCTGTTTATCTGATACTGTGTTAGCTGTATTCTCTCTGTCTTGTGATTATTTTTTTAAGTTCTTATACCTCTTTATCTATTGTAGTAAGTCTTTCTTCAGTCTTTTGTATTTTCTTCCACAGCTGTTCCAGTTGCTCCATATCAATACATTTTTCCTGGATTGTTGTCTCTGGGGTATTTGCACTCTTATCATTGTTTCTTCCAAGATTTGTATCTTTTTTTCTGTAGCTGTTCATGTAATTCCACATGAACATATTTCTTCTTTTCTAGCTGGTGTATTCATTGGGTCTGCTCTTTTAGGAGAAAAGTTATTTTGTTCTTTTCATGATGACTGAGGCAGACTGTTGCTTTCTTGATATTATGTGAGTCTGAGTAGATGTTAGGTTGTTGTAACTATATAATGACCTAGGATACAGTAATGTTTTGGAGGTTTTTTATTTGGCGTTTTTTTTTGTTTTTTTATTAATTTTAATGAATGTTTACAGAGACTTTAGATTTTCATTAATTCATTGTTGCATTTTCCCCCCTGCCCACCCCTCCTAGTTCCAGTTGTATCTTCTCTTTGAAAAGTAAAAGAAAAATTCTTTTATTGGTGTACCATCTCCAACCCCCACCCCACCCCCCGCCTTCCCCAAGTACACTCCACTATACAGTCTTCATTCTGGACTCTTGTCATGACCATAATACCCAATCATATTTCACTTTTAAACAGTTCTCTCGCTCATCTGTTTCAAACCAGTATACATAATTTGTCCAATCTTTCACAGTCTCATCCCAACCCTGATGTCAGTCCCGTACTACAACAGTGGCACTTTGCAGTGTTTGTCCTTTTGTAACTGAGATATTTCACTCAGCATAATGTCCTTCAGGGTCACCCATTTTGAATAACATTTCATGAGTTCCTTGTTTTTCAGTGCAGCTTAGTATTCCATTGTGTGAATATACCATATCTTCTCTATCTATTCATTTGTTAATGGGCACTTAGGTTGTTTCCAAAAATTTGCTATTGTGAATAAAGCTGCAATAAACATGGGTGTGCATATATCTTCCTGGGGGACTGTTAAGGTTTCTTTGGAGTATATTCCCAATAGTGGAATTGCAGGGTCAAATGGTTTTTCTATTTGCAACCTTTAGAGAGAGCACCACATAGACTCCCACCAGCAGATTCCAGGTCCCACCAATAAGGGTTCCAGGTTCTCCACAACCTCGTCAGCATTTGATGTTTGCTGTTCTGTTAAATTTTGCTATTCTTACTGTGGTGATATGATATCTCATACTTGTTTTGATTTGCATCTCTCTTAGAGCTAGGGATTTGGAACATTTCTTCCTGTATTTGTTAGCCATCTGAATGTCTTCTTTGGCGAAGTGTCTGTTCATATCCTATGCCCATTTTTTCAATTGAGTTATTTACCTATATCTTCTTGTGGTGCTCGAGTATTTTATAAATTCTAGTATAAATCTGTTAATTGGCATGTCATTGGGAAATATTTTCCCCAGTCTGTTACTTCCCTTTTTACTCTGTTGGAGAAGTTTTTAGATGTGCATAGAGATTTGATTCTTAGAAGGTCCCATTCATCTATTTTATCCTCTCCTGGTTGTAGGTTTTTCAGGATGTTTGGAAGACTGTTTATGTTGTGGACTATAACTTCTAGAGTTCCTCCAAATTTTTCTTTAATCAAATGTATAGTCCTTGGTTTTAGTCCTAGGTCCATAATCTACTTTTAGTTGGGTTTTGTGTATGGAGTGAGGTGTGGATTTTGCTTGAGTTTTCTGCAGATAGTTTTCCAATTTTGTCAGCACCATTTGTTAAAAAGGCTGTCATTTCCCCGCTTAACTGATTCCATCTCTTTGTCAAAAATCAATTGACCATGGTAGATGGGCTGATATCTGGATTTTTTATTTTGTTCTATTGATTTATGTGTCTGTCATTATATCAATACCATGCAGTCTTGAACACCACGACCGTGTAGTAAGTTTTGAAATCAGAGAGTGAGATACCTCCCAGCTTGTTTCCCTTTTTAAGGATTGCTTTGCTTATTTGGGGTCTTTTTCCATTCCAAATGAAACTGGAGATTGCTTGTCCCGTCTTGTTGAAAATGGAATTGGTATTTGTATTGGGATTACATTGAGCATGTAAATTGCCTTTAGTAGTATTGTCATTTTCACAATATTTAGTCTTCCTATCCATAAGCAACAGATATTCTTCCACTTCTCAAGGTCTCTTTTTTTTCTTGTAGTAATGTTTTGCAATTTTCTTTGAATACATATTTTGTGCTTCTGGTTAGGTTTACTTCAAAATATTTAATATTGTTATTAGCTATTGTGAAAGATATTATTTTTCTTAGCTACAGTTCTGTATTTTCTTTTTCCAATCCAATTGATTTTTTTATGTTAATCTTGTATCCTGCCACTTTGCTGAATTGCTCAACTATGTCCAGTAGTTTTCTTCCTGAGTCTTTAGGGTTTTTTAAGTATTCTATCATATCATCTGCATAGAGAGATAATTTTACCTCCTCTTTGCCAATTTGGATACATTTTATTTCCTATTCTTTCCTTTTTGCTATCACTAAAACTCCCAATACCATATTGAATAGGAGGGGTGATATTGGATATCCTTGCCCAGGTATAACAAGAAGGTCAACAGGAATGCTTTTAATCTCTCTCCACTGAGAACAATATTTGCTCTCGGATTTGTGTATATACTTTTTATTAAGTTGAAGAAATTCCCCTCTAATCCTATTTTGCTGAGTGTTATAATCAGGAACGTGTGTTGAATTTTGTCAAAGGCCTTTTCTGCAACAATTGATAGGATCATGTGGTCCCTGTTCTTTGCTTTGTTAATGTGATGAATACATTGATTTTTTTTTATGTTGAACCATCCTTGCATACCTGCTATGAATCTCACTTGGTCATGGTAAATTATTTTTTTAATATATCATTGGATTCTACTGGCCAGGATTTTATTCAGGATTTTTGCATCTATGTTCATGAGAGATATTGGCCTATAGTTTTCTATTTTGGGAGTGTCTTTACCTGGTTTGGGCATCAATGATATGTTTGCATCATAGAATAAGTCTGGGAGAATTCCATCTTTTTCTATTTTCTGAAATACTTTATGTAGAATTGGTGACAGTTCTTCTCCGAATGTTTGATAAAATTCACTTGTAATACCATCTGGTCCAGGGCTTTTTTTGGCTGGAAGTTATTTTATTACTTTTTCAATTTCTTCTCTTGTAAAGGGTCTGTTCACGTGTTTAATTTCAGTTGGTGTCATTTTAGGTAGATTGCGAATATTTATCTATTTCCACTAGGTTTTCATATTTGTTTGAGTATAGTTTTTCATAATATTTCATTTTTAGCCTTTTTATTGTACTTGGTTCTATTGTGATGTTTCCCTTTTTTATCTTTTATTCAAATTATGTGTGTCTTTTCCTTTTTAGTTGTGCTACTGGTTTTTTTATTTTATTGACCTTTTCAAAGAACCAACTCTTAGTTTTGTTGATGGTTTCAGTTGTTTTTCTGTTTTTTATTTCACTTATTTTTGCCCTAATTTTTATAATTTCCATTATCTTAGATGGTGTTGAGGGGTTTTTTTTGCTGTTATTTTTTAATTTGTTGGAGATGTTGGATTTGAGAAATAATGGTCAGTTTTTCCTACCTTTTGATATGTTTGCTTATTGCTATAAATTGACCTCTGATTACTGGTTTAGTTGTTTTCCAGAGATTTTGTGAAGTTGTGTTTTCATTGTCATTTGTTTCAAGAAATATTTTCATTTAATTTTTTATTTCTTCTAATACCCACTTAAACTGGGGTCTGGAGGAAGAACTTTGCCAGCATTTGGACGTGCCAGCTTGCTTAAACCCTGCAAGGTCGTGTCCTGCCTGGGATCTTGGGAGAGACTTAATGTCAGCTGAATCTGGACTCTGGCTCCTTGAGGCATGGCAGGTTTGAGTTTGGGGGCTCAGGTCAATTTTGGTGTTCTTCAGGTCCCATATGGGGGTTGGCAGAGTGGACATGTTAGATGAACTGGGGGTCTGGAAGAAGGACTTTGCCAGCATTTGGGCGTGCTGGCTTGCTTAAACCCTGAAGGGCCCACAGGCCTGCAGCCCCTCAGGCCAGTCTTTCATTGTTTTGTTCAGACATTCCTCTAGGTCGTATAGCCCTGGTGTACAAGTTGCCGTACAGTGGTAACTTTTGGTTGCTGTGAGGCTGAACACTGCGACACTAATGTGTCAAATGCATTAATCGCTGGTTATCCAATGTGGCAGAGAGTGGGGTGGAGTTCCCCGATTAAAACAAACTTGGAAGGAAGAGTGATATCCACTTCTGTAATAGCTTGCCTCTGGAAACCCTATGAACCTGGTGAGAGGATGAGAGACAGTACCCACTCATGTTCAAGTGAGGTGTTTTCAACTTCAAATATATTTTTATCCTTTATCTTCTTATTATTTATTTCTGATTTTGTAGCATTGTGATCTGAGAAAATACTCTGTATGGTTGCTATGTTTTTTTAATTCATTGATTCTTGCCTTGTGTCCCAAGATGTGCTCTATTCTGGAAAACGTTCCATACATCTTGGAGAAGGTATATTGTACTTTTGGGGGTTGCAATAGCCTATAAATATCTATGAGATTGAGTTGGTTTATTATGTGGTTAAATTCTTCAGCATCTCTGCTGAATTCCTTTCTGGTAGTTCTATCTTTTCTTGAAAGTGGTATCTTGAAGTCTCTAACTACTATAGTCGCGTTGTGTATTTCCTTTCTCAGTTTTGTTGATATTTGTTTTCTATATTTTGTAGGTCTATCATTTGGTGCATAGATGTTTATTATTGTTAAGTCCTCATGTTCTATTGACCCCTTATGCATTATGTAGTGACCTTCCTTGTCCGTTGCAATGGTGTTTGCATTGAAATTTATTATATCAGAGATTACTATCAGTACTCTGTTTTTTTTCTGGTTGCCATTTGCTTGGTATTTTTTACCCACCCTTTTATTTTTAGTCTTTCTTTATCTTCAATTTTCAGATGTGTCCCTTGCAGAGAGCATATTGATGTATTTTGTTTTTCTATGCAATCTGCTACTCTTCTTCTTTTCAGTGGTGCATTTAAACCATTCACATTCAGTGTGATTATTGAGAGGTAGGGTTTTACTACTATCATTGTGTTGAGTTCTTTTTGGTGTTGTTGCTAATTACTTTTGTCCATCCTGCATTCTGTAGCACCTCTGTAAGTGTTTCCTGCAATGCTGGTCTTGTGTTTACAAACTCCTTTAAATTCTGTTTTTCTGGGAATATCTTAATCTCTCCTTCGTATTTGATGGACAGTTTCACTGAATACAATATTCTTGGTTGACAGTTGTGTCCTTTTCGTGCCCGATATATGTCATTTCATTGTCGTTTTGCTCGCATGGTTTCTACTGAGTAATCGACACTTAGTTTTATCTTCTCTCCCTTATAGGTTACTCTTTGTTTCTCCCTCGCTGCTTTCAGAATTCTCTCCTTATCTGGCTAATTTGACTATGATATGTCTTGGTGTTTTTCTTTTTGGGTCTATTCTATATGGTGTTCATTCAGCTTCTTGAATATATATTCTCTCATTCTTCATTATGCCTGGGAAGTTTTCCTCTAGTAATTCTTGTACAACTTTTTAGTACCTTTACTTGCTTCTTCCTGTTCTGATATTCCAATGATGCACATGTTATTTCTCTTGATGGTATTCCACATTATTCTTAGGTTTTTTTCTTTTCCTTCCTTTTTGATTCTGCTTTTTGCTCTAGCAGATCAGTGGTGACAATTCTGTCTTCTATTTCACTGCTTCTGTGTTCCATCTCTTCAGCTCTGCTCATGTGTCCCTCCATTATGTTGACAGCATCTGAAACATTGGACCTCATATTTTGGATCATGGTTTCTTGTTTCCCAGTGCCACTAATGCCTCATTTGTTTTATCTGCATTATTTTGGATTGTTTTTTTAAGCTCGTACTGTTTTTTCTTGCAGTGTCCTGTAATTCTTCAAGTTTGTCTTTCACCAATTGAAAATGTTCAATCATTGTTCTGTTAAATTCTGTGTTAGAAAGTTCCTTCAGACTTCCTGGCTTCAGGAAATCCATTGGTATTTTGTCACTTTATGGGGGTGACATCTTGCTTTGTGCTTGTCTAGCTTGTGAGGTGGTCTGTTTCTTTCTTGATGATGCTGTGGTAGGGATTTTTATGATAGTTTCTTGATCTGGAATCGCTGCTACAGATGAGGGCATAGCAGTTGTATTTCCTGTGTACCTCTTTGAATTTCTGAACCAAAGCAGGTATCCATTCACGGCCTGTGAAAGTGGCCTTTTCTGTTAAATATGTGTTACAGCGAAGTCAGACCAAGCTCCTCTGGATTAAAGGCAGCTAGTTGACTGGACCTATGGGGATGTGAGGTTAAGGGGGTAGGCAAGCAGGCAGGGTAGGCACAAGCACAGGTGTATGCTGTATAGCTCACACCTGGTAAGGCTAACTTCCAGGTGGGCCTAGTTGTCCAGGTGGGCATGTTGGAAAACCTCACTATTTGCAGCTGTCCCCCTCATGCCTGGTGTGGAAGTTTTCCTGCCTGGGTGTGGATGTTCAGGGCTCTCACTCAGCTTACAGATGTCCTGCTGGTGCCCAGCAAGGCTATCTTCTGGATGGGCACTCGCCAGGACCTCACTCAGTTTGCAACTGTCCCCCTCTTGACCAGTTGGGCTACCTGCCTGGGTAGGGATGCGTGAGTACCTGTGCAAGAAACTCACTCAGTTTGTAGATGTCCTGTTTGTGCTCAGCGCGACTACCTGCCCCTGTGGGGACTTGCAGGGACCTCACTCAGGTTGCATCTGTACAGCTTGCACCCACCAGGTCTGGCTTCTGGGTAGTCACACATGAGTACCCTAGTCATGTTGCAGATGTGTGGCAGTGTCGTGGCACTGGCAGGGGTGATCTCTTCAGGGTCGCAGCTACAGTAATGTTTTGTAAAGGATTTATATATTTGTGCTCCTTTATTGGCCTGAGACATGCGGGCTGAGGGTCTAACAGCAGTATTTCACCTGAAGTACTTGAATGGCAAAGCGGGAAGTCTATTCCCTTCCAGAAAAGGTGTCTCTGCACTGCTTGACCTAGCTCATCCCCTTCTACTTGAGCTTAAGGGGTTCCATGTAGTGTAGCTAGGCAGCATTGTTTCACCCAAAGTCCTGTGATCTGGTGCTCTTGGTGCTGGATAGCAGGCTTGGCAGTTGGGCAATCTCCAGCTGGTGGGGCTGCAGGGTCTCCAGGTGACAGTGGCAATGGTCTAGGGCTCAGAGGGAGACTGCCTTCTAAAACTGCAGCCCCTCAACCTTGACGGCAGTGTTTCTGTTGCTGGCCAGGATGTGAGCACCTGGGCTGGGCCAAAGACTTTTGCAGAAACAGGGTAGATGGTGGCTGGAAGATGCTCCTGGTCTGGCCATGCCACACAAGTGTTGGTATCTTGTAGCAGAGCAAAAGTAACATCCCCCAATGAGCTGGTCTCATGAGAGGTACCAGTGGCTTCTATTTTTAGGCAGTAGGTTGACAGATTTTTCTTCTAGGTACTTCTCTGTAGACATGAACGTACAACGTGTTTGTGTTTTAACCCCCATGTGTTAGTTGTCTGCATTACTTAGGCACCAGATAGAGAAAAGATTGAAGCTGCTTTTCTCCTCCTACGTTTTTGCTGTTCCCTATATGACGGTCTTGTCAAAAACTGTCTTCAATACAAGGACTGTAGAGATAAGTTGTAACAGAAAAACAATGGGGCAAGATTTTGGGTGACTTCAGGGGGCAGAAATGCATACTTTCTCCAAGGGTTTACCTGTCACTTTTGGCCCAGCTCGTTTTGAAGACTGTCACCATGTCATTGATATGTTCAGCCAGATCTCTACTTATGGGATTTCTACATTGGAGACTTCTCCACTAGAGAGATCTAGTTGCAAGGGCTAGGCTGTGTTTTCACACACTATTTTAGAACTTCTGAAAGTGACATCATGGCAAGAGTGATGGAATCAGCTCAAGTGTTAGTACCAAAAGGTGGCAAGAACTCAGACTCCTGGCAAGCCGGCTGTTCAAGAGAAGGCACTAGGGAAGGCTCACCTCTTAGCTGTGTTTTTCCACTCAATAATCATTCTGACCACTGCAGAGTCATCACGAGAGTGCCACCAACTTCCTCACTTGTATAGAAAAGACCAGGGTCCCCTAGCTTGGATTCAGATAGTACCTGGAATGGATGGGAGGAAAAACAGCACAGAGATGCAACATACAGTTACTCCACGTGAAAGGCCCTCAGAGGCAGGATTTTTGAAGGCTTTGTTGTTTCTGTCATGCTGGTATGACAGTGCTCAGTTTTACACGGTTATCTCTAGACCAAGAGTAAGAGAACCCAGTCCCACTGTGAAACCGTATGTCAGAATTGCTTCATTTCATTCTCCTTTTCAACCAGATTCTGCTTTATTCTCAAGAAAAAGATTGGTGAACATAAGCTAGGCTTGCCTCTCTAGTTCCTTAGACCCAGAAATCTTAACCCTTCTTCTTTTTTTAAAAAAAATTTTTTATTTTTATGTGCATGTACCGTCAAATCAGATCTGACTGGTACAGGAGGAGATTGCCCCTCCTTCCCCAGAAGAGCATCTGGTGGATTCGAACCATGCATCTCTGGGATTGTAGTTGCAGCTTCTTGCCACTAGGCCACCAGAGCTCCCCAGCCCTTCTTCTTTTAAAGCATCTTTGTTCTACCTGTATGGTTGATTCTGGTGTTTAATTGAACTTTCCTTGTGACTTGTGCTTTACCTCTGTTACATTTATCCTTCCACAACATTGCAAGTAAGGTGCAACTATTTTCATCTTTTGTTGATGAAAACAAGGACCTAAAGTACCTTACTCAAAGTCATTGTCACATTCTGAGATTGAACTCCCTTTTTTTGGGAGCCTGTGTGTGGGAAAGTTTAGTGCCCCCCTATTAGTGGAAATGTTGTAAATGTTGGTGCCTGGAGGAGGCACCTAGTATAAAGTACCTGGGTCATCACAAAAGAAGAACTTGAACATGCTATAAAAAAGACTCTCCCCCATAAAACGTCCTGGACCAGATGGTTTTGTGACTGAATTCTACCAAACATCCAGATATTTAACACTAATTCCACTGAAACTTTTTCAAAAAAATAGAAGAAGAAGGAACACTCCCAAAGCCATTCTATGAAGCAAGAAAACCCAAATACCAAAACCAGGTAAAGATATTACCAAAAAAAGAAAATTACAGACCAAAAGCTCTCATGAACATAGATGGAAAAATCCATAACAAAATCCTGGCCAACTGGCCATAAGAGAGATGCAATTTAAAACCACAATGACATACTATCTCACTCCAGTAGCAGTGGCAAAGTTAACGGGGCAGCAAGTAAAAGATGTTTTAGAGGATGTGGTGAGATAGGAACTCTTTTACATTGTTGGTGGGGTTGGACCACTCTGGAAGGCAGTTTGGCGCTTCCTCAAAAAGCTAAACATAGAAATTCCATATGACCCAGCTATTCCATTGCTTGGAATATACTCCAAGAAAATGAAAACTGAGGCTCAAATGGAAACTTGTACACCAATGTTCATAGCCAGCATTATTCACCATAACAAGAACATGGAGACCAGCCAGATGCCCAACCACAAATGAATGGATTGAGAAGTTGTGGCACATTCATTCATACAATGAAAAGATATGCTTTACGCAGGAGTAATAATTTTGTAAATTGTTACCTAACTTGGGAGGAATTGGAGAGCATTATGCTGAGTGAACTAACAAGGTCACTAATTGGTCCAATAAGGACCAATACTGTATAAAAACATTATTGTATAATTAGTATGAGGATCAAAGGTGGGGGAGTAGAAGGGTGGAAATAGAGGGGTGAGGATGAGAGGGATAGGGTGTTAATCATGGACTTGCACGATTCAATGGATGGATGGGGTAAAGGAAACGGGAAGGATTTTTTTGTGAAAACCAATGTATTCTAACTTCTTATATAAATCAGAGTAATATAAAATTTTTAAAAAAAGAATAAATTCTTTGGGTAAAGTTAATGTAAATACCACACTTTTTAACACGAAAATATATTCTGTAATTCTACAAAAAACAAAGGTCTACAAAAATCTTTTAAAAATTTTGAACATAAAAACTCCATATGACTCAGCTATTCCACTACTAGGAATATACTCCAAGGAAATTAGAACTGAGAAACAAACAGAAATCTGTACATCAATGTTCATAACACCATTACTCACCATTACAAGATCATGGAAACATCCCAAATGTCCAACTACAAAAGAATGGATCGAGAAATTTTGGTACATTTACACAATGGGATACTATGTAGCACACAGGAGCTAAAATTTTATAAGCTACTACATAACTTTAGAAAAACTGGAGAGTATTATGCTGAGTAAACTAATTCAGTCTCATAAGGACAAATATTATATAAGACTATTATTTTAAAAACAGAAGGATAATTTGTAAAAGATATATGGGGACCCAAAGAGGAAAAAGGTGGAAGCAGAGGGGTGAGAATGGGTAGGTGTGAAACCACAGGGTTGCACAGGTAGGTGGATGGAGGGGGAAGGTGAAGGAAATGGGATCAAGCAGTGACCTTAAAAGTTTGAATAGTAATGGGCAAGGTCCAATGGTGATTGATAGTATAAAATGATAATGACTGTATGAAACACTATATGAGTAATGAATGGTGTGAAACACAATGTATAAGAACTTTGTGAGCAAACCTATAGAAAATAGAAGAATTTTTAAAATAATCTTGGCCAATAGAATCCAACAGCATATAAAAAAAAATAATTCAGCATTATTAAGTGAGATTTATAACAGGTATGCCAGGATGATTCAACAAAAAATATCAATGTAATCCATCACATTAACAAAGCAAATAATAAGAACCTTATAATCCTAGAAATTGATTCATAAAAGGCACTTACCAAAATCTATTACCCATTACTGATTAAAACACTCAGAAAAAATAAGAATAAAAGGGAATTTTCTCAATATAATGAAATGTATGTTTGCAAAACCAAGAGCCAATATCATTCTCAATGAAGAAATACGAAAAATATTCTCCTTGCCTGAAGTCACCACTCCTATGTATGCAATATTGTATTGGAAGTACTTCTTAGGACAATACAGCAATAAAAGGAAATAAGAAGCATCAAGATCAGCAAAGAGATGGTGAAACAGCTTCTGTATACAGATGATATGATAGTGTGCAAAGAAAACCCCAAGGACTCAACAAAATAAAATCTGTTGGAGTTTGGAGATCAATTTAAGAGTGGCAGAAAACAAGATCAATATACAAAAGTCACTGGGATTCCTCTCAATAAGAAAAAAAAAATAGAGAAGGGGGGAAAAGGAAAGCAATAACATTTACAATAGCCAACCACAAATTGAGATATTTAAGAATAAACCTAACTAGGGAGCTCTGGTGGCCTAGCGGTAAGAATCTGTGCTGCAATCCTGAAAGCACATGGTTCAAATTTCTGAGCTGCTCCAAGGGGGAAGGATGGGTAGCCTTCTCCTATGAGATTACTACCTCTGAAAATTCACTGGAGATTCCGCTATGGGTCAGTTCTGACTCTATGGTATACAACACGAACAAAAGAGGCACACAAGACCTTTGCAAAGAAAACTACTGAACATTTCTCTGAGAACAAGAAAAGACCTAAATATCTGGAGAAATGTTCCATATTCATGGATAAGAAGACTAAATATAATGGGAAAGGACAATCTACCAAAAACAATCTACATTTTTGACACAGTCTCAATGTAAATACCAAATTCATTTTTCAAAGAGAAAGAAAAGGCAATTGACAAGTTTCTTTAGAAAGGAAAAAAACCCAGAAAAGCAAAGCACCTCTGAAAACAAAAATGAAGTGGGAAGGATAGTACTCTCTTATCTCAAAACTACTAAAGTGCTGTAAGAACCAAAAGAGCATGGTACAGGTATAATGACAGGCACAGAGACCATGGAACAGAACCCAGAAATGAACCCATCAATCTACGACTAAATGATATTCAACAAGGAAACAAAACCTTTCAAATGAGGAAATTGCAATCTCTTCAACAAATGATGCTGGCAATACTGAACTGGTACCTACTGAAAGCTGAGGCAGAATCCACACCTCAAACCATACATGAAATTCAACTCAAGGTGGATCAAAGACCTAGGGATAAACAAAGTAGAACCAAGCTTAGAAGGCCTGTTGTTGTTGTAGTTGTTGTTACGTGCCGTCGAGTCGCTTGCGACTCATAGCGACCCTATGTACAACAGCCCTAAACTCCGCTCTGTCCTGTGTCAATCGCGCTATCTCTGACACTCCCAACCCAATTATCCCAGTCACTGAATCAATCCACCTCATAGAGGAACTTCCTCTCCTGCGCTGTCCCTCCACCCTCCCAAGCATGATGTCACTCTCCAAGGACCAGTCTCTCCTCACAACATGTCCAAAGTATGTTAGACGGAGCCTCAGAATC
>NW_006400048.1:384595-395165 GCF_000299155.1 Elephantulus edwardii | reverse complement strand
AGATAGTTCTGAAATTCAGGTGGGATAGACTCAAAGTCATATTTTGGTTGCCTTGGATTTGGTTTAATTTTCCTCAGCTTTAGCTTGAATTTGCATATGAATAGTTGGTGGCCTGTTCACAATCACTTCCTGGCCTAGTTTGCACAGCTGATATTGAGCTTCTCCAGCGGTTCTTTCCACATATGTAATCAAGCCTATGATATAAAGAGGCTGACAAAGCAAGAAATAAAGAACAAGGACTAGATAACATTGCTGAATGGGACCTTCTAAAAATTAAATCCCTGTGGCATCAAAACATTTTTTACAATAAGGTGAAAAGAAAACCTACTGACAGGGAAAAAAAATTCCAAACATTTGTCAATACCATCTCAGACAAGGATAACAAATGTTTACAGAATCCTACAAGACTTCCAGAAGAAAAAGACTGATAACAATTCAAAATGGGCAAAAGAAGTGGAAAGACTTTTCACAGAGGAAGACATTTTAACGGCCAACAGACACAAAGAAATGATCAAAATTACTGACAATAGGAGAGATGCAAATCAAAACCACAATAAGATACCATTTCACCCCAGCAGCCGTGGCAAATTTTAATAGAACAGCAGCAATAAACGTTGGAGAGGATGTGAAGAGACAGGAACCCTCACACACTGTTGGTGTGATTGTAAAAGGGTACAACCACTCTGAAAGCCAGTTTGGCATTTCCTAAAAAAACTCTACTGAAATTTCATATGATCCAACTATTCCACTGCTAGAAATATACCCCAAGGGAATTAGAACTGAAACACAAATGGAGATTTGTACATTAATTTTCATAGCAGTGTTATTCACAGTCACAAGAACATGGAAGTGGTCCAAACGTCCAACTACAGTTGATTGATAAATTCTTGTACATTCCTACAATGGAATACTAGGCAGCACTTAGGAGCAATGATTTCAAAAATTACTACATAACTTGGGAGAGACTGGAGAGTATTATGCTTAGTTTAATCTCATAAGGACAACTACTGCACAAGATCATTATTTAATAATAGAAGGATAACTAGTGAAATATCTGTGGGGATCCAAGAGCGGAAGAAGTGGGAGCAGAGGGGTAAGTACAGACAGGGAGGAAATCATAGGGTCATACAATTTGGTGGGTGGGTCGAGGAGGGGTAAAGGAAATGGGAAAGATCTGAATGGTATCCAGAAAGACAGGATAATGATGGGTATGGTTCAATGGTGATTAATTTTATTAAACACAAGAAATGGAAATGATTGTATGAAACATAATGTTAAAGAGTGATAGTGTGAAACACAATGCATATAAACTTTGTGTAAATCAATACAAAAGAAAACTTTTTTAAAAGAAGTGCCTGTGTGGGGGGGATCTGCTTCTGTAAAATTGGCTGTTGAAAGCCCTGTTACAATTAAATATAGATTATGCAACTTATTCTAGGCAATTATGTGTATTTCTACCTGGCTGAGTGGCAGTTTATTTCTTTCTTGTCCTACCAAAGGGAGCTCTGATAGTGTGGTCTGTAGGGAGTGGTGTTGTTAATAAAAAAATGGCATCTCTCTGGAGGTTTTAATTTACCACTTGCTCCATGAAAGAAAGATGGGTCATCTCCTTCCTTGCAATTACAGCCCTGAAAACTCAAACATTAGCTATGAGTTGGTCCCAACTACACATCAATGAGTTTGAGGATATTTTTGAGTTAATTTAGTAACATTGGTGATAAATGCTTTAGAGAACTATAGAGGTCTCCAGGCAGTGCAAACAATTAAAGAACGCTTTGTTGCTGACAGAAAACACCCCCACAACAACCAAAAAAACCATGCGGCTAACATGCTTTTCTGCTGGAGCTTTTTCCTCCACCCACACCCCCACCCTGAGGTACCTTGGGATGAAAGCCTGGACACCAATTAATTTTATCAAGAAACCATGTGCTTGTTATCAATGGGAGAGAGGAAAGAAGATAGGGATTTGAAGCTCATTTTGGCCACAAAAAGATCCAGAATTACAGATCAGCAGGCAGGATGGAAGAAGGACTCAATCAAAGAGTGGAGTTGATTGAGATGAATGAGTAGAAGGGGATGATTTCTAAATTTCCCTGAGGCAGTGTTTTCAGTCTCTCAGGTATGTGAAAGAACACCGACATGCACCAGTAGCATTCCTGTCCACATGATGACAGCTAAAAATGTGCTGAGAAAGAACACAGCACATTTCTTTACTCCTTTACAATACTTTCTGTTTTACTATCTATTTGCTCATTACTGGGGACAGCTGGCACCTCGGCCGTTCTGTTTTACAAAATGGCAAGCAAACATAAAAACCCAAGTTTTGAAGATTTTTGCGTTTATGCTTATGAGAGTCAGAAAAGTCTAACAGTAAATTGACACCCTACCAGGACCACATGAAGATGGATAGGTTACAACGTGGATTTGGGAAGAAGTTCTACTCTACCTCAAATACATCCAGTCATCTAGCTATCACCCATTTGTACAGATGTACATTCATAGAGAAAAAGTGGTACTTTCTCCCCTTTTGTCCTCCCATGGAGCACATCATGTATTATTGTTATGTTTCATCAAGTAGTTTGTGACCCAAAGCAACCCTATGTACAACAGCTATCCTGCTCTGGGCCAGTCTCACTAATTCCAACACACAAATCCTTATTTCTTCAGTTACTGTATCAATCTATCTCATCCAGGGTCTTCCTCTCTGCGCTGCCCCTCCTCCCTTCCAAACATGATGTCCTTCTTCAAAGATGGTTCTCTCCTGGCCATGTGACCAAAGTATGTGAGACAAAGCTTCAAAAACCTAGCCTTTAAGGGGAAATTTGGTTTTATCCTCTCCAAGACAGACCTAAAATTCTCTTCCTTTATGACTATTTCTGACAAACATAACTAGAGCAAGAAGTATCCTGTAGTTTGGAGATGTATTTCAGCAAGCTCCTAGAAAAGACCATCAAGCCAATTAGCTGAATTAACAAAGTTTATTTTGAGTTCAAACCCAGGCTCCTGCGTGCTGACACAGCAGCATCCACCCAAGAGCCCTGAATCAAAGCAAGCCCTCCCTTTTATACCTTCTTGCTTCTTTGTCTAGCTACACAGTTTATGATTGGCTACCTATAGCAGTTCTAGTACTAGTTTGCTCTCTATTGGTTAGCCATAGCTCAGGGAGGCAGTTTGGAGACTTGTTTGAGCCTGATTGGTGGGGAAGCAGCTTGGAGACCTATTTGAATCTGATTAGTTACTTCAGACACAGGGCTGCAGAAAAAAAATCCCTTATGTCCTTGAAGAAGAATTCCACTTTATGGCAGTTGGCCAACAGAGTGTGGTTTATCACAGGTGGGGGAGGTTGCTTGCTGGAAACTATGCAAGCTAGTGGGATGGAGGTAGCTGCACTTCATGAGAAACTGAGTTTTTGATATTTGATTCTTACATTCCCCACTGGTTTTTCCTGATAAATCAAATCATTGATTCATCAGATTCAGTGAGGTGCTGATAATGAGTTTGAGCCATACGGATTTTAAGGCCTTGCATGCGAGTTTAGATGAGCTTAACTAAGTACCTGAAAATGCAGGGACCAAGAGTTAGAATGAGGATTAACAACAGTTGCGGTCCAGCAACTGAAGTGAGAAGGACAGTGAGCCATGGGGACCAGTTGAATAAGGTAGAGTACCAATTGCCTAGTTGCTGTCTTATCTTTTTTTTTTTTTTGCCTCTGTTGGAGATTACTACAGCTTTTTTTTATTACTCCAGAATGGTTAACATAAAAACAACAAGTTTCTCCAAGTGCAGCACATAGACCTTCTTGTTTTAAAAATAATAAACCGAGGCCTCATCTGCGGTAATGATCGCATTATCTTTTTCCGTCTGAGATGTTGACTATCAGGTCAAACGTTAATTTTTACAGACCTCAGTACAACACAAAGATGTTTTCTAGAATATCTTATTGTGTTCTCTAAGAAACAAAGAGTTTTGGTAGATTACATTCCCTAAGGTCTGAGACATTTGGTCATTTTTATTCATTAACATCCTATTTCTTTGAGTTGTTTATTGCCAAGCAAATGTTCAAGACAAGATGGAGTTAGTCTTGCTGATTTTACAGTACAGGGCTAATCTTGCTTTACAAGTTAGCCAGGCTTCTGACAGTTTTCCCTTCCAATGTATTAAAATATAGGATGTTGCCTGTCTTAGGTGGATAAGAGAACTCAAACTCAAGTTGCCCGTCATGGGGATAATAGCAATTTATGGTACTTCCTGTCTTAGGATCATGAGCAAGTCTCTCTCCTTACCTGTCACTGGCTACACATTCTGCATTTGCTTGGGGAGGGCTTTAAGTTGAATTCCATGTACTTTACCCAGTAATTCTTTATATTGCTTGGCTAATATGTGGCCAACACAAGGGAGAATCCATAGTATACCTATGATAACAGTACATAGAGCAACAATTATAAAAAGCAGATTTTTTAAATGAAGTTACTGAAGGAAACCAGTGTTTTAAATTTTTAAATATTTGACCAGCTTGTTCTGCTGGAGAAATATTTATATCTGGGGTATTTTGCATTTCCATAATTCTTTGGTGCAAATTATACAAATCAAGAGAATCATTATTAGACATTTAAATTTCTTTAAAAGGAGATACTATTCTTATCTAATTATTACCTGAGCTATTATATTTTAATTTTGTAACACAAATAGCATCGTAGGCCGCATGACATCTTAACTTTTGTTTCATTCTAATTTGTTGTACTATATTGCCTAATACATTTGCCATATCATACAAAGCATTTAACTTTTGCTTCATAACTTCATCCACATTTTTTGCCTTACCTAATGTTTGTTATATTATGCATTAACCCATTTACAAGCTTAGCCATTGGAACTTCTTGAGTTAAAGCTACAGTAAAAGTAGAGACAACAACAATCACAGAGCTAAAAGAAACAATTCCTACAATAACAAGACTTATAGCTTTTTTGGCTCCTAATGATAACTTAGATAATTCCTTTAAAATTTACAGATTTTTATCATTATACCAAATATCATTTAACTTTACTGGTGTCATAACAAAAGGAGGATTCTTCAGAATAACAACCTAGTCATCTTTGGTAATAAAGCTGATACAGTTAGAGATTTTACGAGAACAACTTACATTATATTTTTGATAATCACCAGTGATTGCATTATTATCAATTAATAAAACATATGGTTCAGCTGCACAAGACATGACTTTGGTGTTGGTGATATTATTTTCTTTACATTTATCTTTTGGGATACAGGAAATATCTATTGATCTCATACTTGCAACTAATTTCCATAATTTAGTTTCATAATTATGGTGATAAACAGTCCAAATTTCTTTTACTGATCTTTTAGCTTCTACTTTATTTGATGGAGCCCAGTCGTAAAAGTTCAAATCTCCAGTAACATTTTTCTTCAACTGAGAGGGTGAAGTGAGTGAAGGCCTAGAATATATGGTTTTTTTAAAATATTCAGTTTGAATTTTTATTATCCAAGTTAACAATATCACCATCCTTATTTCTGTCAGGTGAGACATCTTCTGGAAAGTGTACTAGCTTTTCAGGAAGGTACTTTGTACTTTCAGCGTTCTGTGGAAAAACACAAACATACCTTCGACTTCATATTAACATAGGGTCACGCCATTTTAATAATTTGTTAATGCATTCTTCCATTTAATTTCAGCATACTTTCCTTCTATGTTTCCCCATTATCTGTATGCAGCAGACCTTTTATGGTTATAAAAGAAATTGTATAATTATTTGGACATAGGAGATATAGTTCTCCCTTCTTTATTTGCAAAATATAATAATTTATGTTTTGGATAACGATCAGTAATTTGACCAGGATAACTAGCTACTGCAATTATCCATTCTGAACAATATTTATATAGCCAATTAACTTGTAAAGTATTATAAGTATTATTTCATAAGGTCTTATATTAAAACATTGCAATGACTCCTACCTTGACTCACCAATTGAGACACAGCCTCAAAATCCACAAAATCCACAAAACCTTTTTAGGTGAACGGGATAAATTAATTCATCTTAAAAGAGCATTCTGTCATAATACAGCAGTAGGAGTCCTTTTAGTATTTAAAATACACAGCAAATAACTTTTTACTATGATCTATTCAAGAGAGTACAGGAAGAGATAACATTCTGAACTTCCTTTAAAGCCCAATGAGCCTCCATAGTTAATTCTTCCCTAGAATTAGGATTATTATTTTTAATTAAAATATTAAACAATGGTTATGGGTCCTGCGCAGTCAGTTCCAAACATGGCTTAATTTAATGAATATTTTTTAGTGATTTTTGGAAATTATTTTGTGTTCCTAGATTACTAACATGAATTTGAAATTTTTGAGATTCAACACAGTTCTCCTCCATCCTTTTTCCCAAATACATACACTAAAATGTATTCTCTACAACTTACTACACACCTTCAATTTAGCTTTTAGTAACTTTTATATTCTGGCACAACCAGACATTCTATTTCAAAGCAAAACTATTTTCATTTGAACTTTTAAACAAAAAATACACAAAACTTAGTAGAAGTTATTCTGTTTTTCCCCTTGAACTTCATACCATATCAAAAATTTTAATTCCATTTTCAAAATGATGTTTTGTTTAGTAGTTTAAAGAGTTGAATAAAAGATTTCAAAAGGCAGCACAGGATGACAAAGTAAAATACTACAATGAAACGTACAAGATGTTGGAGTCAGAAAATCAAAATGGCAGAACTCGCTCAGCATTTCTTAAGCTCAAGGAACTGAAGAAGAAATTCAAACCTCGAGTTGCTATAATCAAGGATGCTTTAGACACAATATTAAATGATCCAGGAAGTATTAAAAGAAGATGGAAAGAATATACTGAATCACTGTGTCAGAAGGAATTGGCAGACACAGGCGATTTTCTAGAAACAACATATGAGGAAGAGCCTATGGTGACAAAAAAAGAAGTTCAGGCTGCTTTGAAGGAAATGGCAAAAAATAAGGCCCCAGGAATAGACGGTATACTAATTGACATATTTTAGCTAACAAATGCTGTCCTGGACGTGCTCACCAAGTTGTGCCAAGAAATCTGGAAAACAACCACTTGGCCCGCTGACTGGAAGAGATCCGTATTTGTTCCCATCCTAAAGAAAGGTGACCCAACAGAGTGTGGAAACTATAGAACAGTCTTACTGATTTCACATGCAAGCAAGATTTTAATGAAGATTAACCAAAAACGACTGGAACAGCACATCAGCAAAGAACTTCCAGAGGTCCAGGCTGGGTTTAGAAGGGGTCGTGGTACTAGAGATATTGTAGCTGATGTTAGATGGATCTTGGCTGAAAGCAGGGAATACCAGAGGAATGTCTATCTGTGTTTCATTGACTATGCAAAGGCATTTGACTGTGTGGATCATAACAAACTGTGGCTGACTCTAAGAAGAATGGGAATCCCAGAACATTTAATCGTGCTAATGCAAAACCTATACTTGGACCAGGAGGCAGTCGTCAGAACAGAGCAGGGCAACAATGCATGGTTCAAAATTGGGAAGGGTGTACACCAGGGATGCATCCTATCGCCATACCTTTTCAACCTGTATGCAGAGCAGATTATCCGAGAGGCTGGGCTCTATGAGGAGAAGCATGGTGTTAGGATTGGTAGAAGATCTATCAACAATTTGCGTTATGCAGATGACACCACCCAGCTCCCTGAAACTGAGGAGGACCTCATGCACTTACTGCAGAGGGTCAAGGACTGTAGCCTTCAGTATGGACTGAGGCTCAATGTCAAGAAGACAAGGATTCTCACCACTGGACCAATTGACAGCATCAGGGTGGATGGTGAAGGGATTGAGATTGTTCACAGTTTTAGTTTGCTTGGCTCCACAGTCAACACTCTTTGCACCAGTAGCCAGGAGAATAAAAGGCGCATTGCCATGGGAAAGTCTGCTGTTAGGGACCTCTCAAAGTACTGAAGAGCAATGGTGTCTCTCTGGAGACTAAGGTGCATCTGATACAAGCCATGGTCTTTGCAACCACTTGTTATACATCAGAGAGTTGGACAATGACCAAGGACGACCAAGAAGGAGATTTGATGCCTTTGAGCTGTGGTACTGGAGACGAGTGTTGGAGTACCACGGACTTTTAGGAAAACAAACAGATTCATCCTGGAAAGGGTTAAACCGGGTGGCTCTTTGGACTCAAGGATTCTGAGGCTCCATCTAACATACTTTGGGCATGTTGTAAGAAGGGACAGGTCCTTGGAGAAGGACATTATGCTGGGGAGGGGGGAGGGACAGCGAAGGAGGGGAAGGCCTTTATTAGGTGGATTTATTCAGTGACTGGGGTATTCAGGATGGGAGTGTCCGAGACAGTGCAATTGGAACAAGATAGAGCAGAGTTTAGGGTTGTTGTACATAGGGTCGCTATGAGTCGCAAGTGACTCGACAGCACATAACAACAACAATAACAACAGTTTAGACATACTAAATTATTTTATGTGTGTTTACCACCCCAAAATGCCATAGTTTAATAACTCCAATTTCCAAATTTATTTGCTTTTGTTTTATTACTTCTGATTTACAATTGTTTTATGACATTCAGCCAAGTTTTTTAGTTTAGTTTTGCAGTACTCACTGTTCTGAACTAGCAACAATGTTTCTGTACATACTGGAACCACTGCAAGGAAGATCTTCCTCAGCAAAGTGTTATATTTGTAAAAGGCTTTTTTAACAAAACATGATTTTTATTCTCTTTCTATTCTGTCCTCTTTTAGAAGCAGTTTCTGCCAATTTTAAAGCTTTAGTAATATCAATACATAGAACCCTTTGTTTAATATTTAAAGTCCTTGCATGTTGATGACCTTTCTGCAACCCATTTCCAATCTAAGATTCAATTGTACTTTTTTCTGACAGTGGATCCAATAACATTACTTATTAACCTTTTCAAATAACTGTTCAATAATTTTTATGCTAAATGTTAAACCAGTAAAATCTAACAATTCTTTAATAATTATTATACAATGCTTATGTAGTGACAAGTTACTAATTTTTATATAATCTTTGAAGGTTCCCTCTCAAGGTTATTGGTCAATGTTGTAGCAACAAACGTAGCCAAAAATAAAACAATTAGTAAAAACACTTAAAGATCTCTGTTTTGAGTTTTAACACTTCTTCTCATTCTTAACTCTGTTTTATATTTCTTATAACATTACTTTTTTCTCTTTTTTCTTATTTATGATTCTGTTTTATATTTCTTAGTTTTAACACCTTTTTCTTTTTATTTTCAACTTTTCATCTACTTGAACGCAGTATCCATCCACCCTGGAAGAAAAGTCTGAGAAGTTGGTTATCAAACATTCTAAAGGGGATGGTCTCTGCATTCTTGACTGCCCAGCTCCCATTTTCACTTGCGCCTGTTTTGTTAGTGCTGTTTGTTCAACAATTGAGTAAAGAAAGAAAAGAACAATACAAATTCAGAAAAACAGAAGGAGACACTGCCAACAGAAGGACCACTGACAAACCTGGGTCAGAAGGATGGGCCTCTCCCAATCAGTGGACAAAGGAACACTGTTAATGACAAAGACTACTGGCAAACCTGAGTGTGGGCTACTGACAAACCTGGGTCCAAAGGGTGGGCCTCTCTCACCCCGAGGACCTCCGAGGCGTGGGACTCTCTCCCCCAGGCTTGCTGATCGAACCCGGGCTACCACGTGTTGACACAGCAGCATCCACCTGAGAGCCCTGAGCTGGTGCAAGCTAGTCCCAGGCGAGCCCCCATTTCCTCGGACACCTGGACCTTGGCAGTCATCACTGCCCTGGTCTTGGACTGGAAGTTGTGTGGCGTCCCGCCTTCCAATGTCCAAACCAAAATGTAGTGCACACTAGACAGAATACCGATTAACCAGTTATCAGGCCTGACTTACCAGGTAGGAAGAATCCTACAGTGACGTCGCAGTTGCTCCATTGGCCGGTGATCAGGGTTTAGACTGAATTTAGGAAGATCTCGCTGGGGCCTCCAAATGTGACGTAGCAAGTCCCCAGAAAAGACCACCAAGCCAATTAGCTGAATTAACAAAGTTTATTTCCAGTTCAAACCCGGGCTCCCATGTTTTGACACAGCAGCATCCACCCGAGAGCCCTGAGACAAAGCAAGCCCTCCCTTTTATACATCCTTGCTTCTTTGTCTAGCTACACAGTTTATGACTGGCTTCTTATAGCAGTTCTAGTACTAGTTTGCTCTCTATTGGTTAGCCATAGCTCAGCTGCAGAAAAAAAACCCCTTATGTCCTTGAAGAAGAATTCCATTTTATGGCAGTCAGCCAACAGAGTGTGGTTTATCACAGGTTGGGGAGGTTGCTTGCTGGAAACTACTCAAGCTAGTGGGATGGAGGTAGCTGCACTTCGTCAGAAACTGAGTTTTTGATATTTGATTCTTACATGCCATGCCTCTGAATTTTTCCCCCTTTGAGGGTATTCACATAGGCCTTCTCTTTAAACATGTCTGTTGTGGAACTCACCATGGTTCTCTTTGGTTTTCTGCTTTTCTGTCATTATCTAGCTCTTAGATA
>NW_006400048.1:363561-384385 GCF_000299155.1 Elephantulus edwardii | reverse complement strand
TATTTATTATTAATTTCAATGAAAATTTACAGAGACTTTGGATTTCCATTCATTCACTGTTGCACTTTTCTCCCCTCCCAACCCTCCCCCCTAGTACACTATCCTCTTGGAAAAGTAAAAGAAAAATTCTTTTATTGTTTTACAATCCCTCTCTCCCAGTTCCACTCCACTATACAGCCTTCGCTCTGGACTCCTGTCATGACAAAAATACCTAATAACATATCCCTCCTAAACAACTTTCCCCCTCATCTGTTTCAATGCAATAAACTGCTTTTATTGCTTTTAAGGACTTTGGAGAGGTCCCTGACAGCAGATTTCCCACTACTTTATGTCTCGGTTTTGTTTGTTTGTTTTCTTACAAAGTTCGTATACATTGTGTTTCACACTATTCTTCATACACATTGTGTTTCATACATGCATCATTGTTGTTAAGGGCCATCATTAAAGCATGATTCATAGCAACCCTATGAACAAAAGACCTAAACTATGTTCTATAACTATCATAATTTCTCTGTTCATAGAGTTTCCAGAAGCATGTGGTTGGTTTAGGAAGTAGATGCCACTCCTTTTCTCCAAACCTGGGTCAATCTAGGGACTTCACCAAACACTGTCCACAATGGATAACCATTACGGTGTTTGAAATACCTATGGCATAGTGTTCAGCATCACAGCATCCCTAAATGACTTCAGTACTTCAAATATGCCACTGCTGAACCACTTAGAATATTCATCCCCAAATCAACGCTTTTAGATACAAGGCACACCCTCCAGGTACTGGTATACTCTAAATCACTTCCAGCGCACAACTCACACAACTCGACTTATTATTAGCTAAATGTGGCAATTTCAGTCAGCTGACACCCAATTTTGAATGAGGGAAAAAACAAACCCAAAACCAACCAAACATTCCACACCCGACCATCACCAAGATGAAAGAAACAATCTTCCAGAATCTAACTACTTTATACATTATCCTCCAAGCTGTATGTTTCATACATTCACATGCATTATATTATATATAATTAATCACCTTGCCAATCATTACCTTGTCTTTTCATCCAGATCCTTCCCATTTCCTTCCCTACCTCCTCCACCCACGAAACTGTGCAATCCAGTGGTTTTGCCCCTACCTATCCTCACTCCTCTGTGCCCACCCCCTTCCCCTTTGAGCTCCCATGTATGTTTTAGTTATCCTTCTATTTTTTACAATAATGACCTCGTGCGGTATTTTTCCTTGGGAGACAGGGTTACTTCACTCAGTATAATGCTCTACAGTCTCTCCCAAGTTACATAGTATTTTTCAAAATTGCGACTCCTAAGTGCTGGATAGTATTCCATTTTGTAAATGTACCACAATCTCTCAATCCATTCTTTGTCTCCTAACTACAGGTACCAAATATCACTGAGCTCAAGTGTGTTGAGGATGACAAGAATGGCACAGGATAGGACAAGGCTCAGATATGTTGTTTTTAGGGTGACTATGAGCTGTAATGGACTCAACAATACCTAAAAACAACAGCTTCTCTGTCACTGGTTATAAGAGAACAAGGCCATGGAAATTGAAAGCAGATTGTTTAGCGGAAGTGTGAGATCCAAGAATTTCAATATTCCACTTCCTTTACAGATAAGTGGGTTGTCTTGTGTGTGTGTGTGTGTGTTTTAATTAGTATTACTAATCTTAATTTCAGTGGGCAAAGGCAAGAACAAAGATTGATGGCAGTACATGAAGAAATAAAATTACAACTTGATGCTCTGGAAGTGGAAACTGGAATGGCTTTCGGCATGCCATGTTTATCAGGTACATATATGTGGAAGGACGAGGGAAGAAGCAGGATGGGGCACAGTTAAATTGTGTAATAGGCTGGTAGACCAACTCAGTGGAGAGTTACAGAAGATAAAGGAGAGACTGGCTGATCTGTCTGCTGTGGATCATGATGGCCAGACTTTTATAACACCTTTAAGCATCAGACAAAAGATGTGGGCTGATGCTGAAAAGTTGTACAGCAGCTCTGTATTGTAGCATATTCTACTGTTGTTGACCTTACTTCCTCCTTTAAGGAAAGAAGACTTTTTTGAATAACGGAAATTTCAGCTACTCTATATTAAGAGAGCTTTGTTGATCTAGTGGGTAAGGAATTGCATTGTCAACCCAAAGGCACCAGCTGCTCTACAGAAGAAAGATGGATGAACTCCTCACCTGTGACATGCAGCCTCTGAAAAAGTGTTGAAGGTCAACTATTAATTGGCTTTGACTCAATGGTATACAACAAAAACAACAGCTCCGTGTAATTACAAATGGACTACATTGGGCTGCCCAATAGCTATTTGGACAAGTAAGGCATACCAATTTAGGTTAAACCCCATCCCCTCTACACACACTTTTACCAGATACTCGTGAAAACAGCTGATGTCTATTTGACATTGATTCATGGTGAAACTTGTGTGTTAGTGTAGAACTGTGATTTGGGAGAGTTTTGGTGACTGATATTTGGGGAGACATCTGAAGGTTCTGCTGAGGCTTCCTCAGATGAGCAGATCTTTCCCTCTTTGTTTGATTCAAATTTTCTGTACCTAAGCTCCCACCACATTGAATGTTCTTTGGCGCACATAGATTTACAGTCTCAGAACCCCGATGGAGAATAGCTACAAGTTAGAATGGACTTCACAATGTGGACTTTTTTCCTCAATTTTGAATTAATCTGGTCATCTCCATCTTCAGTTCAGGCAATTTTGTGACAGAAGCTGTGTGTAATATCATGGAGGAAAGATGATGAGACAAGAATAAATGAAGATCTTTCTAATAATATAACTAATGATGTTGTTGTTAAGTGCCTATGAGTTATAGACAACTCATAGCAACCCTGTGAATGAAAGACAGGAACACTTGTGTAACTTTCGTTGTTTCTCCAAGTTCATAAGGTTTCCAGAAGCAAGCTATTTCAGATGTGGATGCCACTCCTGCTTCCAAGTTTGTTTTAATTGGGGAGCTCCACCAAACATGAATGAATGAAAGAATTTGTACAAATACAAAGAAAACAATAAAATTTAAATGAGAGATTTGTTGTTATTGTGTGTCATTCTGTCAGATCTGACTCAGAGCTGACATTCTAATGGATGTGCAGAGACAGTATATCAAACAGGGAGACTGCCTATCTTTCTTCCACAAGACAACTGGAAGATTTGAATTGAAGGCCTTAGGGTTGGCAGAGCAACTCCTTAGAACTAAATTATCAGAGCTCCCAGAGAGGTATATGTTTTTGTTGTTGTTAAGTATTGTTGAGTCACTTGTGACTCATAGTAATGCTTTTCACAACAACACTGAACCCTGCTCTATCCTGAGCCAATCTCATCATCTCAGACATACTCACTCCCATTACTATAGTCGCTGAGTCAATCCATCTCATTCAGGGTCTTGCTTTCTGCATTGTCTCTCACCCTCCCAAGCATGATTTCCCTCTCCAAGGACTGGACCCTCCTTACAACATATTCAAGTATGTCAGACAAAGCTTCATAATTCTTGCCTCCAAGGAGAAGGCTGATTTCACCCTCTCCAGGATGCAACTATTTTTTGTTGTTGTTTTTGTTGTATATTGTTGAGTCAGACCCTCCAGCAGGTTTTCAGAGACAGTAAATGACTCAGGAGTAATATTGCCCATCTTTCTCCCACAGAGCATCTAATGGGTTCAAACCATGCACCTTTGCATTGGCAGCTCAATCCATGCCACTAAGCCATCAAATCTCCCTATGCAAGTGGATAGCAAAGCCATATTATCATCACCCACCATGTGGCCTATGGAAAATTCTACTGCGTATTTACTTATGAGAAGAGGAGTGAGAAAGACAAATAATGTCTTAGTGTTATTACAAAGACAGTTGTGACCTTGCGAACTCCCTGAATCTTGAGAATTCCACAGGGGATAACTCCTGGTCCCGAAGGTGGGTTTTAGATTTATGTAATACAAACCTGCAGCCCCAGAAAGTAGAATGAGAATTATAATTTCTTGTCACACAGAGGGTTTTGGTCACATGTGGGGAGGGGAGCATGCAGGGGCAAGATAAAAATTATGTCTGTCTCTAAGCACAAGTCTGGCTGTGCCATGCCTGTCATCATCTCCTTGACGCTGTCCTCTGACAGTCTGAGAGGACAGCAGGTCTTGCTGCTGCCTGGGCAGAGCCGTCTTCATTATATATGGCCACTGGATCCAGAAGATTAATGGTAACATTTTAAAAATTCACACAGACCTGGAATCAGCACTAGAAAATACAGATTTAAATTAACAAGGAAAAGCAGAATCCCATCAAAGGAAATAAATAGTGCTGGCCACTATTGTCACATAATAAAATGTATTCTATAACTGAAGGGTTTTTAAATGGATCTGTCTGCAGCTTAGTGGCCATGTTAATTGAATAAGGTAGCGACGACTGACTTGGGGGAAAAAATGAAATTTCCCTAAGTATCTATTTAGCCAGTGCCATTATCGCCAGCATGTGCAATACTGCCCTATTCATTACAGAACAAGCCAGTCCCTCCTGCAGCAACAGGGTGATTGCCACCAGAAGCAGCACTGTGTCCCAACTTGGAAGGGTACTCCCCCGCTCCTGGATGGAAGGCTGTGGAGGAGAGAACCATAAAATGCAAGCTCACGTAGGACCTTGGGGTTGTTCTAATTGAGAAGTAATGACTCTGCCAATAATAAATCAGTCCATCTGTTGCCCTCTGATGGCTAGTCCCTTGTTGCAGTTGCAGTAGCCCACGACCTACTGGAGATGGTACAAAAGTCTTCATCTCTAGGTACCTCCCCAACTAGAGATCATTTCTAGAGTTCTCAGGCTGTTTCTCTTTAGTCCACTGGCAACCTTTAAAAGCTAAAACACACAGGTCTACTTAAGGAGTAATTAATTCTGTTGCTGTTATCTGCCTTCAAGTAAGAACTGACCCATATTGCCTATCCTTCTCCCTATCCAGCTCTGAAGCTGCTGGTGGATTCAAACCATGTGCCTTTGGGCTTGCAGTTTCAGCTTTTTACCACTAGGCCATGAGATCCCCCTAGAGATACTATACCACAACTTTGTCTTGGGATACCTCTATCTTTAGGATGCAACTCTTTGTTCCCCTAGCAGTCCATGGTATATTCATTTCTCTTCTCTAGCCCCACAACTCAAAGACATCAATTCTTCTGTCTTTTCTAGTCATTGTCTAGCTTTCTGGTGCATAGCAAATAATTGCAAAGACCATTGCTTAGATCAAGTTCACTTCAGTTTTCAGACTAATATCATTGCTCTTCAGTATTCTGGCAAGGTCCTTGACAGCAGATTTTCCAATGCAATTCATCTTTTTATTTCCTGGCTGCTGGTACCAAGAGTGTAGATTGTGGAGCCAAGCAAACTGAAGCTCTGTTAACAATCTCAGTCTCTTCACCATCTATCACTATGCTGCCAGTTGAGCCAGTGGTAAGAATCTTTATAACTCCTATTAAATGTTTTGTTTAATAGGGGTTACCTTTTCTACCTGTATGAAGAACAGGTCATTCGAGAAGCAGGACTTTATGAGGAGGAGTGTGGCATCAGCTTTGGAGGAATATTCATCAACCTATGATATGCAAATGACACAACCTTGCTTGCTGAAACTGAGGAAGACCTGAAACACTTGCTACAAAAGGTCATGGACTGTAGTCTTCAGAATGGATTGAAGCTCAACATCAGGAAGATAAAAATTCTCACCACTGGGCCAATTGGCAGCAACATGACAGATGGAGACAAGATTGAGGTTGTTAGCAATTACAGCTTACTCGGATCCACAACCAACACTCTTAACACCAGCAGTCAGGATATCAAAAGACAAATTACATTGGGAAAATCTGCTGTCAGGGACCTCTCCAGAGTACTGAAGAGCAACATTGTCAGTCTAAAGACAAAGCCTGTTCCAAGCCATAGTCTTCTCAATTACTTGTCATGCTGCAGAGAGCTGGACAATGACTAAGGATGACAGAAAAACAATAGATGCATTCAAGTTGTGGTGCTGGAGAAGTCTTGAACATACAGTGTACTTTCAAGGAGACAAATATGTCTTGGAGAGGGTGATGGCCCCTGGTGACTCACCTCTGTCTTAGGCTACATGCCTTAGTATACTTCCTTTACACAGGTTGCTTACCCGTCATTGGAAAACAGGGCAGCTTTGGTCCTGTTCCTGTTTTAGGTTGGTAAGGCACGTGAAAAGAAGAAGGCACGTTAATTACGTCACCGACAATGAGCCCCTAAGAGCGGGGCTGGTCCTTGACTGCTTCCCCTTAACTTTTTGGCCATAATTGATAGGTTGAGCTTAACTGGTGAATAAGGACCTGGTTTTTAAGAGGCCTATCCGTAGTTACACGTGCCATGCCTCATTATATTGCCTGAAAACGAGATTATCACACTCCTCTATTAGGCCTTGATCAATTAGATCTAGCTGATGGTAATGGACCTGCAAGGGTTTGGCCTGCATGGCATCTATCTGTTGTTTCACAAAGCTAGTTAATTTTCTAAGTGCCCATGGCCCAAAAGATATCAACAATAGAAACTTTACTAAAGGTCCTAGCAAGGAAGGAAGTAGAGTAGTTAGCCAGGGGGAAGTGGAAAACCAATTTTGAAACCATTGTTGGTCATGCTCCCTTGGTCTTTTTCTATATTCCAAGCCTTCCCGGACCCTTGCCATGGAATCTTTGACCGCACCAGAGTGGTTAATATAAAAACAACAGTCTTCCTTCAGTGCTGTGTAAAGGCCTCCTTGATGGAGGGGGAGCAGATTCAGACCTCTGCAATTCTAAAGGACCACTTCGGCAAGTGAGGTGAGGGATTTTTCAAGGTGAGAGATAGCAGTCTCCAGTCGTCTGAGATTGGTCAGCAGGGTCAGCAAGACCACGATTGCTTGTAGACACATCCTCATTTTTCTTTTCTGTAAAAGAATCACAGGGAGGCTTCTCAGGGCCTATCTTTTCCCTGGATGTAACATTAGGGTCAACCTGTTTTACAAGTCTCTCTGGTATCCATCTTGCAGATCCTGCATCAGTGTCAAATATACATACAGACCCTCAGCCCCATATGAGCACTGGGTCAGGGCCATACCACTGAGCAGTCAGTGGATCCTTCCATAAGACTGTAGCATAATTGTCCTTTGTAGTGGAGTGCCAAAAGTGATCCACCGTTGTCTTCCATTAGCATCCAAATTTAAAAAGTTTAAAATAAACAAAGAATGGGTAAGAATTTTTTCTTGGGGAGTCCTTAACAAGGTATATCTCCCCCTTTTTAAATTTCTCAAACATGTGTTTAAGTGTTTGATGGGCTTTTCCAATAATTCCTTGGCCCTGTGGGTTGTATGGGATACCTGTAATGTGTTTGATTTGAAATTGAGAGCAGAATATTTGAAAATTTTTTCCAATATAGCCAGGTCCGTTATCAGTTTTAAGAATTTTAGGTTTTCCTAAAACTGACAGACAGGCAAGAGTATGTGTGATGACATGTTTACTAGCTTTTCCCGACTGGAGAGTGCCATAGATAAATCCACTAAAAGTATCAACAGAGACATGTAGATATTAAAGGTTATCAGGCTTGAATATGTGTAATGTCCATTTGCCAGATGTCATTTGGGATGAGACCTCTGGGGTTTACCTCCAAATGCGAGGTGGGGAGAAAAGTTATGCAAGATGAACATTGTTTAACAATATGCCTAGCCTGCTCTCTATTTATTTTAAACATAAGTCTAAGAGTATGAGCATTTAAATGATGTAAGGAGTGGGCATGTTGAGCCTCTTGTATGGCAGAGGTAATGACTGGGCAGACTGTGTGGGTGGCTAGGTCTGTCGTGGTGTTTCCCTTTGAGAGAGGTCATGGAAGGCCAGTATGAGACTGAAGATGGCCTATAAAGAAGGGATGAGACCTAGATCTAATAGCGGTCTGAATTTGGAGGAAAAGTTTAACTGCTTCAGTAGATGGTTTAATAAAGGCTACCGTTTCTAGAAGGGGAACAGAGTGAACAACATAAGCACTATCTGTATACAAATTAAAAGGTCTATTAGAAAACATTTTAAAAACAGTGACAACAGCATACAATTCTACAAGTTGAGCTGAGTGTAGGCAGTAGATATAACAGTGATTGATTCTGAGCTATAAAAACAGCTCTTCCAGTGGAAGAACTATCTGTGAAAATTGTTAGGGCTCCTGAGAAAGGTTGAGGGGAAGTGTTTTTTGGAAAAACGAAAGGGTGGGACTTAACAAACTGAAGTATTTTGTAAGCAGGGTAATGATTGTTAAGTTGTCCAACGAACGAGGAACAGGCAACAGGCCAGTCCTCTGTTGTTTGGAAAAGCCAATTGATTTGAGTTTGGGAGTATGACTGTATGATAATATCTGGCTCTTTACCAAGGTAACACCTTCCTTGTTCCCTACCTTGAATAGTTAACGCTGCTACTGTGGTATAATAAGGTGTGATTACCTTTTTAAGAGAAGAGGGCAGGTGGATCGATATTAAAGGCCCAGACTGCCAGGTCCAACATTTTGAATTTGGGAAAAAAGACCAGGTGCATATTCTTTCTGTGTCTCATTGATGTCATGAGGCTTATTGCCCATGAGCATCTCTGATGTCCAAGTTGCACTTTCTCCGCCAGCCCCTGCATTATGGTGGGTGGTTTCTTTACAATTCTCAGAAAATTCAGATTTCCGTAACACATAGTCTCCTCCTGAAAGAGTGACATGAGCCGTGTGATACCAATCATTAGGGGTAAGCCAAAAATCACCTAAAGTTTCTAATACTGACAGTGTAAAGGGGACAACTGGGCTATATTTAGTTACTACAGCTTTTAACTCTTTTAAAGTTCTGAAACCCAGATGCTTGCAATCCTGTGATGGTGCTTCCTCGTCATCATCTCCCTGTATAAGCACTTTAGTTACTGGGAAAAGGTCAAATACTTGAGGAGAAGAGGCTTTTTTAGTTAAGGTGGAAATTTTCCTTTGCTCTCCAAGGGGAGAAGCACGACAAGATGGTGCCGGGGTCTGTAAAGGTGCGAAAATCTCCCCTTGTTCTCTAAGAAAAGGAGCAAGGCAAGATGGCTCCGGTTCATTGAAAAGTTCTAAATCTAACATTCTCAACTCTTTAACTAACTCATTGCACTTCTTTTTAAGCTAAATAGCCTCCCTGACGTTCTTAATTTCTAAAGTTGTATCACTAACACCTGGTAGCATGAACGAATAGCTCCGTGGGGGGTCAAAAGCAGGGCCAGACAGAGGCTGCGATAAGTTGTAAAGAGGCAGCCATTGTGCAAGAGGCACAGGAGGCGACCAGTCAAGGGTATGATACTTAGCCACCTTGCCCTTTAAATCAGCTTCCTCTTCAGGGGTTAAGTAATTACTGTCATGATTTGTCTCCAAATGCAAAATTTTCAAAGAAGGATACAGTGCTTTAGGGAAGCTGGGTTCTTTAAGTGGAGGTTTGTCTGCAGGATCAACTTTTAAGGAGGCACATCTGGGTTAATATCCTCTTATACAGGGGGCATTATAACACAATCCTTATCTTTGGGAGGGGGTGAATTTACTTCATTAAAGAGAGGTTTATGAGAATTTCCAGGATCAGAATTAAGAAAGGACTGACTTTTCCTGGGTTCCTTCTTAAGAAACATTTCTCCCTCCTCCACCACATCTTGAACATCTTTATGAAAATGTCTAGCAGCTAAGATTTCATTAATGAGATTCCAGTAAGAAAAGGCAGTAACAGGAACCTTTTCAGGACCAAATACTTGATAATAGTAGTTCAAAGCATCTCCCGCCCTTTCCCATCTCTTTTCATCTATAGTTGCAAGTGAACTAAAACCTTTTTCTTAACTCTTACTCCTCACTTCCTTAATCAATCCTTTAGACACTTTATAAATTTCTCCTCTACACTAATTGCTGGTCCCATTATATCACAACTCACTTACCTCCGAGGTTGCTTTATTCCTCGAGGTGGGTGTTCTCGTGATGACCTCTTAATTCTCTGTAGCGACCGGCCAGTCTTTCTGTGTCTTTCAAGCTGCGTGCGTCATGGAATCCCCTGTGTCTTAGCCTGATGCCCCAGCCCATGGTGTAGCAACATGGACCTAAGGAGGGAAAGTGGGACTGAAAAGGGACAAGTGGTGCGAAGAATGGAGACAAGACAGGCTTTTGAATCAAGTCTTGTTTATTGAAACTTTTCACAGAGCTTATATAGGAAACTATAAGGGCACCTGTGTAAGCAGGCTTGCTATGGATACATGACCGCTGGCAGCCTATCAGGAAGAAACACAGCTGTGGCCGTTTATGGGTGGAGTAGCCCTGGGCCAACCTTACCTGCGTAGTGTCAGGCAGGCTTTCATGAAATGGCGTTTCATAACATGGAGCAACTTAAGCCTCAGAGCAGAAGCCTCAAGGACGACTCCCCACAATGTTAGATGGATATTGGCAGAAAGCAGAGAATACCAGAAGAATGTGTATCTGTGCTTCACTGACTATTCAAAGGCTTTTGACTATGTGGATAACAACAAGCTATGGCTGACTGAGAAGAATGGGAATCCTAGAACATTTGATTGTGCTAATGCAAAACCTGTACTTGGACCAAGAGGTTATCAGAACAGAGCAGGGAGACACTGGATAGTCCAAAATCAGGAAGGGGGTCCATAAGGGATGTATTCTGTCTCCATACCTTTTCAATCTGTATGCAGAACAGATCATCTGCAACGATGGGCTTTATGAGGAGGAATGTGGAATCAGGATTGGTGGAAGAATCATCAACAACCTGCGTTATGTAGATGACACAACTCTGCTTGCTGAAACTGAGGAGGACCTGAAGTGCTTGCTGCAGAAAGTCAAGGACTGTAGTCTTCAATATGTATTGAAGTTCAACATGAAGAAAACAAAGATTCTCACCACTGGGCCAATTGGCAGCATCTGTATGGATGGTGAAGAGATTGAGATAGTTAACAGTTTTAGTCTACTTGGTTCCACAGTCAACATTCTTGGTAACAGCAGCCAGGAAGTCAGGAGACGAATTGCACTGGGAAAGTCAGCTGTGAGGGACCTCTCAAGAGTACTGAAGAGCAAAGGTGTCAGGTGGAGACTAAGGCTATAATCGTCACAATTACGTGCTATGCATCAGAGAGTTGGACACTGAATAGGGATGATAGAGAATCGAGGCCTTTGAGCTGTGGTGCTGGAGAAGAGTGTTGAATATACCATGGACTGCTAGGGGAACAAACAGGTTTGTCCTGGAGAGGGTGTAGCTGGGCTGCTCCTTTGAGTCAGGATTCTGAAGCTTCATCTGACATAATTTAGGCATGTTGCAAGGGGGGACTGGTCGTTGGAGAGGGACATCATGTTTGGGAGAGTGTAGCGACATCGCAGAAGAGGAAGACCCTCATGAGATGGATCGATTCTGTGAGTGGAGTGGTGGGAATGAGTGTGTTTGAGGCGGCGAGGTTGGCACAGGATAGAACAGCATTTAGGGCTTTTGTACATAGGGTCACTATGAGTCGCAAGCAAATCAATAGCACATAGCAACAACAACAACAACATTGAGAAGCATAGGAATCCCAGAACACTTAATTGTGCACATGTGAATCCTCTCCACAGATTAGGAAGCAATTCTCTCAACAAAACAAGGGAACACTAGTATGGTTACAATCAAGAAAGGTGTGCATCAGACTTGTATCCTTTCTCCATATCTTTACATCTGTATACAGAGCAAATCATTTGAGAAACTTAACTACATGAAGAAGAAAGTGTATCAGCATTAAAGGAAGACTCTTCAACAACCTTCATTATACAAATGACACAACCTTATTTGCAACCTTATTTGTAAAAAAGACTGGAAGAGGATCAAAGACTTTAGTCTTCAATATGGATTACATCTCAGCTTTAAGAAAGCAAAAATTAAAAAAAAACATATTTAAAAAATAAGAAAAGAACAAAATTAAGTCAAATATTTAATTTAACTTGATTCATAATCAACAGCTATAGTAGCAATAATCAAGAAATAAGAAGATATGTTTCATTGAGAAAATCTGCTGTCAAGGACTTCTCCAAAGTACTAAAAAGCAAAGATGTCAGTATAAAGACTAGTTGCTTCCTATTCATCTGAAATTTCAACAATGACAAAAGAAGACAGAAGAAGAATCATTGCCTTTGAATTGTGGTGAAGAGAATGGACTATCCCACAGACTGCTAAAAAAATTGTCTTGGAGTAAGTGCAAAATATGTGCTCTTTTGAGTTAAGAATGGTGAAGCTTTGTGTCACATACTTCGAGTATGTTAATGGGAGGGTCCTTGGAAAAAAACATCATAGTAAGAAAGGCTGAGAGTCTGAGAAAGAATGGAAGACTTTAAACAAAATGGACTAACATAGTGAATGTAACAGTCAGCTCAAGGATGTTGGAGATCACGTGAGAATGCTACAGGACAGGGCAAGACTCCAATATATATATTATTCTTAGGATCTCTGTGAGTTGTATTCACCTTATAGCATCTAATAACAATGATCATATTTATTTTAATGCTATATATATAATTTAATATGTCCACAATGTTTTGTTTTTCTGATTGCATACCCAACATTTTACTAAATTCAAGCCTAGAGTTGCAATACTTAAGGATGCTTTGGGCAGAATATTGAGTGATCCTACAAGTATTAAAAGAAGAGTACACAGACTCATTATACCAAAAACGATTGGCAGACAAAGAAGAATTTAATGAAACAACATATGAGCCAGAGCCTACGGTGATGAAGAAAGAAGTTCAGACTGTTTTGAAAGAATTGCTAAGAATAAGGCCCCAGGAATTGATGGTATACCAATTGACATATTTCAATTAACAGATGCTACCCTAGATGTGCTCACCAAGTTGTGCCAAGAAATCTGGAGAACAACCACTTGGCCAACTAACTGGAAGAGATCTATATTTGTTCCCATTCCACAGAAAGGTGATCCCACAGAGTGTGGAAATTATCAAATAATATCCCTAATATCACATGCAAGCAAGATTTTACTGAAGATCATCCAAAAACGACTGGAATAGCACATCAACAGAGAACTACCAGAAGTGCAGGCTGGATTTAGACGGGGCGGTGGTAGAGGGATATTGTAGTTAATGTTAGATGGATCTTGGCTGAAAGCAGGGAATACCAGAAGAATGTCTACCTTTGTTCCATTGATTATGCAAAGGCATTTGACTGTGTGGATCGTAACAAACTGCGGTTAACTCTGAGAAAAATGGGAATCCCGGAACACTTGATTGTGCTAATGTGAAACCTATACTTGGACCAGGAGGCTGTCATCAGAACAGAACAAGAAAACACTGCATGGTTCAAATTTGGGAAGGGTGTACACCAGGGCTGTATCCTATCTCCATACCTTTTCAATCTTTATGCAGAACAGGTTATCCAAGGGGCTGGGCTCTATGAGGAGAAACGTGGCATCAGGATTGAAGAAAGATGCATCAACAATCGGTGTTTTGCAGATGACACAACCTTGCTTGCTGAAACTGAAGAGGACCTGAAGCGCTTGCTGTGGGAGGTCAGAGACTGCAGTCCTCAGTATGGATTGAGACTGAATATCAAGAAAACAAAGATTCTCGCCCCTGAGCTGATAGGCAGGATCATAATGGATGGTGAAGAGATTGAGATTGTTCACAGTTTTGGTTTGCTTGGCTCCACAGTCAACACTCTCGGCACCAGTAACCAGGAAATTAAAAGATGTATTGTGATCGGAAAGTCAGTGGTTAGAGACCTCTCCAAAATGCTGAAGTGCAAAGATGTCAGTCTGGAGACTAAGGTGTGCCTAATACATGCCATGGTCTTTGCAATCATTAGCTATTAATTGGAGAGCTGGACAATGACTAGGGATGATAGAAGGAGAATTGATGTCTCTGAGCTGTGGTGTTGGAGAAGAGTATTGAATATACCATAGACTGCTAGGAAAACAAACAGGTTTGTCCTGGAGAGGGCGAAGCCAGGCTGCTCCTTGGAGCCAAGGATTCTGAAGCTTCATTTTGCGTATTTTGGACATGTTGCAAGGAGGGACCAGTCCTTGGAGAGAGTCATCATGCTTGGGAGGGTGGAGGGACAGAGCAGGAGAGGAAGACCCTTGATGAAATGGATTGACTCAATGATTCGGGTAATAATGGAAGCAGGTGTGTTGGAGATGATTAGATTGGCTCAGGATAGGGCAGAGTTTAGGGATGTTGTACGCTATGAGTTGAAGGCGATTTGGCGGCACATAGCAACAACAACAACAACAACAAAAACAAGAACAATGCTACTTAATAGTTTATGAACTTGGCCAAATTATTTACACAGCCATCGTCATATCAGGATATGTCAGTTTAATGTATTAGGTTTATTGAAGCTAGCGTTAGGTCTTTCCTCTATTTCTAGTAGCAATCCTGTCAGTTCCACATTAGCATAGTGTCTGGCTGATTCTTATTTCTCATCTCCTTTCCGTTCCCTTAGACATTTCACATTTAGATTCATAAATAGCTTCTGCATGGGCTTTTTTTCCTGTTCACCTCTTGTTCCCTGGGAAGTGCTATAACAAAGTACCACAAAACGGATGACCAAAAAGACTGGAAATTTATAGTTTCAGGGTCTGGAGGTCATCCATTTGAAAATGAAGATGTCATCAATGATGTGCTTTCTAAAGGCTCTTAATGGAGACCCCTCATTTTTTAAAAAAAATTATTATTAATTTCTACGAAAATTTACAGAGACTTTGGAATTCCCTTCATTCATTGTTGCACCTTTCTCCCCTCCCAACACTCCCCCTACCCCAGTACACTCCCCTCTTGGAAAAGTAAAAGAAAAATTATTTCATTTTTCCACAATCCCTCCCCCCAGGTCCACTCCACCATGCAGCCGCACTCTGGACTCCCATCATGACAAAAATACCTAATCACACATCCCTTTTAATCAGTTTTCTCCCTCATCTGTTTCAATACAGTATACATAATTTAACCCATCTTTTTCAGCCTCCCCACCCCAACCCTGATGTCAGTCCTGTTTTACAACAGTGGCGCCATGCAGTATTTGTCCTTTTGTGACTGAGATACTTCACTTAGCATAATGTTCTCCTGGTCACCCATTTTGAATAATATTACATGAGTTCCTTTTTTTCCAATGCAGTGTAGTATTCCATTATGTGACTATACCACAGCTTCTCTATCCATTCACTTGTTGATGGGCACTTAGGTTGTTTCCAGGTTCTTACTATTGTGAACAAAGCCACAATAAACCTAGGTGTGCATCTATCTGCTTGGATGTCAGTTATGGTCTCTTTGGAGTATATTCCCAGTAGTTGAATTGCTAGGTCAAATGGTATCTCTATTTGCAACTTTTTGAGAAAGTGCCATACTGCCTTCCACCGTGGTTGCACCATTTTACACTCCCACCAAGAGTGAATAAGGGTTCTAGTTTCTCCACAACCTCACCAGCATTTGTTGCTTGCTGTTCTGTTAAATTTTACAATTCTGACTGGGGTGAGATGATATCTCATAGTTGTTTTGATTTGCACCTCTCTTAGAGCTAGAGATTCTGAACATTTCTTCATGTGCTTCTTAGCCATCTGAATGTCTTCTTTGGTGGAGTGTGAGACCCTTTATTCTGTCTCTTCTTGTTGCTATAGGCCTTCTGTTTTTCTGTGTATCATAATGTCACCATCATGTGGTATACCTCCTACATGTTTTCCTCATCTCTTTTATAAGAAAACACTCAGATTTAGGTCAGACCACCATACAGTAGGATTACCGATTGTTAATTGATAATATCCTCAGAGATTTTATTTAAAAACAAGGTCACATTTGCATTTAATGTGTTACAAAGTCATCATATATCTTGGGGGGGGGGTCACAATTTAATTGATCTTTCTTTCCAACCAGGTATATATCATCTAGAATAATCTTTTAGTTATATCAATCAGATTATAAGGGTTTCAACAACCTGTGTTATGAAGATGACACAATGATATTCCAGAAAGTGAAAAAGATTTGGAGCACTTACTGCAAAATATCAAAGACTACAATATGAGTTAAACCTCAACATCAAGAAAGAAAAAAAAATTCTCATCACTGGACCAATAAGCATAGTCAAGATAGATGGAGAAAAGATCGAAGTTGTCAATGATTTCATTTTACTTGGATCCACAATCACCATACCTGGTAGCAATAGCCAAGAAATCAAGACATATTAGATTAGAACAATCTACTCTCAAGGATCTCTCCAAAGTTCTAAAGAGCAAGAATGTCAATTTCAAGACTAAAGCGCACCTGGTCCAAACTATGGTATTTTCAAGGGCTTCTTATGCATCTAAAACTTGGAAAGTGAATGAAGTAGACTGAAGAAGCAATGTTTCAGATTGTGATGTTGGCAGAGTACTGGATTGACAGCTGAAAGAAGAAAAATATCTGTCTTGAGGGACATGCAACTAGGGTGTTCCTTAGAGGCAAGGGTGGTGAAATTAGGTATTGCTTTTTTAGGTATTAGGTATTGCTTTAGGTATGTCTCCAGGAGGAACCAATTCTTATATATCAAGCTGGGAAAGGTAGAAGATTAGAAAGAGAGAGGAAGACCCTCAACAAGAAGGATTGACATAGGGACTACTACAAATGATCTTCCGCATGAAGAATGAGGATGTACATGAGGATGCTACAAGTTAGGATAAGGTTTAGATCTGTTGTTTATATTGTAACTGTGAGTGATAGTCAACTGGACAGCACCTAACAACCCGGATAAGATCATGATTACCTGATTTTACCCTTTAGAGTCTTCCAATTTCACAAGGAATAAAATTCAAGTTCTCCACCTCGTCTGGAAAGTCCTCAAGATTAGCTGTTGCTTAGCTTTCTTGTTCACTCTCACTCTTACACTTAGTCAATAAGACTCAGATTCACTGCCATTCCTTCCTTTCCTCAAAGTTACAAAAATATTCCCTGTGATTAGATATTTGACTCTGCTGTTTCTCTGCTTAGAAATACATTTCTCAATTGGTCATGGTGAATTAGTTTTTTGATGTATCATTGGATTCTATTGGCCAGGATTTTATTCAGGATTTTTATATCTGTGTTCATGAGAGATATTGGCCTATAGTTTTCGATTTTGGTGGTATCTTTACCTGGGTTTGGTATCAAGGATACGTTTGCTTCACTGCGAGAATACCATTTTTTTTCTATGTCCATCTTTTTCTGTTTTATTTCTATATATAGAATTGGTGACAGTTCTCAGAATGTTTGATAAAATTCACATGTAAAACCATCTGGTCCAGGGCTTTTTTAGGCTGGAAGTTGTTTTATTATCTTTTCAATTTCTCATTTTGTAATGGGCCTGTTCAGGGCCTGTTCAATTTGGGTTTGTGTCAGTTTAGGTAGGTTGTGAATTTCTAAGTATTTTCCCATTTCTCTAGGTTTTAATATTTGTTTGAGTATAGTTTTCATAATATTCCATTATTAGCCTTTTTATTTTGGTTGGTTCTGTTATTACATTGCACGTTTCATCTTTTTTTTGGATTGTGTCTTTTCCTTCTTATTCTTTGTTTTACTAGTGGTTTCTCAATTTTATAGACTTTTTCAACAAAGAAACTCCTAGTTTTATTGACTTTATTCAATTGTTTTTCTGTTTTCTATTTCATTTATTTCTGCTTTTCCCCCTAGTTTTTTTAGACAGTGTAGGGATTTCTTGCTGTTCTTTTTCAAATTGTTGGAGATGTTGGATTAAAGAGTCAATGGTCATTTTTTCCTGCCTTCTCATGTGTTTGCTTATTATAAATTGACCTCTGATTATTGCTGTGGCTTTTCCCCCAGAGGTTTTTGTAAGTGGTGTTTTTATTGTCATTTGTTTCAAGACACTTTTTAATTTCATTTTTTTCCTTCTATTACCCACTCATGTTCAAGCAAGGTGTGGTTCAGATTCCAAATGTATGATTTATTTTCTCCTTTATCTTCTTGTTATTAATTTATAATTTTGTAGCATTGTGGTCTGAGAAGTTGCTTTGTAGTATTTCTGTTTTTTTAATTTTTAGTCCTTGCCTTGTGACCTAAAATGTAATTTATTTTGGAGAATGTTCCATGCACATTGGAGAGGAAGGTTTACTGTGCTTTTTTTTTTTTTTTTTTGGTGCTTAGCCTATAAATATCTATGAGATCGAGAGTTGGTTTATTGTGCAGCTTAATTCTTGAGCGTCTTTGTTGACTTTCTTTCTGATAGGTCTATCTTTTGCTGAGAATGGTGTGTTGAAGTATTCAACTACTATAATAGTGATATTCATAACAGGTATACAAGGATGGTTCAACATAAGAAAAACAATCAATGTAATTAATAACATTAACAAAACAAAGAACAAGAACCACATAATCTTATCAATTGTTGCAAAAAAAAAGGCCTTTGAAAAAATCCAACACCCTTTCCTGATTAAAATACTCAACAAAATATGATTAGAGGGGAATTGCTTCAATAAAGTAAAAAGTATATTTGCCAACTTGAGAGCTAACATTGTTCTCAATGAAGAAAAATTAAAAGCATTCCTTTTGATAACAGGAATAAGGCAAGGATGACCACTATCATCTCTCCTATTCAATATTGTATTAGAAGTCTTGGCAACAACAAGAAGACAAGAGAAAGAAATAAGAGGTATCCAAATTGGCAAAAAGGAGGTACAATTATCTCTATATGTAGAAGATATGATAGCATACTTAGAAAACCCTAAAGACTCAGCAAGAAAACTACTGGACATAGTTGACCAACTCAACAAAGTGGCAGGATACAAGATCAACATACAAAAATCAGTTGGATTTCTCTCTAGTGACAAAGAACATACAAAGCTGGAAGTAAGAAAAACAATACCCTTTACAATAGCTAATCACAAGATTTAATACTTGGGAGTAAATCTAACTAGAAGCACAAAGCATCTATTCAAAGAAAATTACAAAACATTACTACAAGAAAAAAAAAGATATCTGGAGAAATAGAAGCATACACCTTGCTCCTGGATAGGAAGACTTAATATTGTGAAAATGACAACACTAGCAAAGGCAATTTACATGTTCAATGCAATCCCAATACAAATATCATTTCCATTCTTCATCAAGATAGAAAAGGCAGTCTCCAATTTCATTTGATATGGAAAGAGGCCCTGGATATGGTCAACTGATTTTTGATAAGGAGATAAAATCGGTTAAATGGGGAAATGATAGCCTTTTTAACAAATGGTGTTGGTGAAATTTGAAAACTATCTGTAGAAAACTAAAGCAAGACCCACATATCACACTATACACAAAAAAACAACTCAAAGTGTATTATCAAGGACCTAGGACTAAAACCAAGGACTATAAACTTCATTAGAGAAAAACTTGAAAGAACTCTCAAAACCCTATTCCACAACATAAACAGTTTTCCAAGCGTCCTGAAAAACCCACAACCAGGAGAGGATAAAATAGATGAATGGGACCTTCTAAGAATAAAATCCCTTTGCACATCCCAAAACTTCCCCAACAGTGTAAGAAGGGAAGCCACAGACTGGGGAAAAAACTTGGTAATGAAATGTCTGATAAGGGACTTAGATCTAGAATTTATAAAATACTTGAGCACCACAACAAGATAAAGGTAAACCATCCAGCTGAAAAATAGGCACATGATATAAACAAATACTTCACCAAAGAAGGCATTCAGATGGCAAAAGAGCACATGAAGAAATGCTCAAAATCCTTAGCTCTAAGAGAGAAACAAATCAAAACAACTATGAGATATCACCTCACCCCAGTAAGAATATACCCTAAAGAAACAGTATCTGCCACCCAAGCAGATATCTGCACACCCATGTTTATTGTGGCTTTTTTCACAATAGCAAAGAGTTGGAAACAACTCAAGTGTCCATCAACAAACAAATGGACAGAAAAGCAACAATGGAATATTATGCTGCATTGAAAAGAAAAACAAAAAATTCATGAATTGTTATACAAAATGGGTCACTTTGGAGGACATTATGTTGAGTAAAATATCTCAGTCACAAAAAGACACATACTGCATAGTGTAACTTTTGCAAAGTAGGACTGACATCTGAGTTGGGGGGAAAGTAAGAGGGGATAAGTAATATATATTGTATTTTAACAGATGAGGGAGAGGACTGTTTAGGAGGAATATATGATTAAGTATCATTGTCATGACAATAGTCCAGAATGAAAGCTGCATAGTGTAGTGGACTGGCAGGGACCTGGGGAGGGTTTGTATAACAATGAATTTTTATTATTTTTTTTTTTACTTTTCAAAGAGAAAAGTGAACTGAGGGAAGGGTGAGCAGGGAAGAAAGTGTGCAGCAATGAATTTATAGAAACCCAAGTCTCGGTAAACTTTCATTAAAATTAAAAAAAAAATAAAAAAGAAACCAGAAATATCACTTAAGCCAATATATACTTACCCATGTTTGTTACAGCTTTTTATCACAAAAACAAAGAGTTGGAAACAACCCAAAATACCCATCAACATATGAATGTCTAGAGAAGTTGTGGTATATTCAGATAAGGGACTACTATGCTGCACTGAAAACCAAGGAACTCCTGAAATATTATATATACAAATTGGGTGACCCTAGAGGACATTAGGCCAAATGAAATAGCTCAGTCACAAAAGGACAAATACTGCATGGTGCCACTGTTGTAAAGTGGGACTAACATTGGAGTTGGGGGAAAACAAAGAGGGAATAAATAATGTATAATGCATTGAAATAGATGAGGGAGAGAACTGTTTAGGAGGAATAAATGATGAGGTAATATTTTCATGACAAGAGTCCAGAATGACTGTTGCTTAGTAGAA
>NW_006400048.1:354149-363408 GCF_000299155.1 Elephantulus edwardii | reverse complement strand
AGTTTTCACACTCTAAATCCCAGCTTAAGTCTGATATCCTTATTGGCTCCTTGGGAAGGAAATAATGTTTATGTGGCCATTCCATGATTCATTGAAATTGTTAGTGATTTCATTTTACTTAGATCCAGAGTGAACAACTATGGTAGTAGCAGTCAAGAAATAGAAAAACATGTTGCATTGGAAAAATCTGCTGTCAAGTGTGTCTCTAAATACTAAAGAGAAAAACAAAACAAAAAAGCAATGCTAAAAAGCAAGAATTTAGTTTAAGGACCCTGGTAGCAGTAGTCAAGAAATCAAAAGATGCATTGCATAGGATCTCTCCAGAGTTCTAATGATGAAAATGTCAGTTTCAAGACTAAGCTATGGTACTTTCAATTACTTTATTTGCACGTGAAAGTTGGGCATTGAATAGTAAAGGCTGAGGAAATGCTGATGCTTTTGAATTGTGATGTTAGTGGAGAACATTAACTATCCCATGAACTTCCATAGTTAACAACACCTAACAAGAAAATATGATCTTATAATTCTTTCAAAATAATTGACTGAGTCAACTTGTAGACATACTATGGTAGAAAGTTCATCCCAAAGAACAGACCCCCTTGTGGACTAATTATGGTATTTGTTGATTTTGCCATTCTGCTAAGCTTGTGGGCCAATTTCACAGAAGTATAGAGGGAACTCACTATCATTAGGAAGAATCTGGAGCGGAGTGTATATTTTGGCTATGAGATCCCTACACTGAGAATCTGCTAGACCTGGAAAAAAGGGATGTCAGAGAAATAGGTGCTGTGGGCTAACAAGCCCAGGGAGAAAGAGTAATGCACTTTTGGGCAGGAGACTTGCTGGAAGAGCCAGGCAATCCCCAGATCGAGAAGGGCTAAAAGAGCTGAAATATTTGGCTTAACATGATGGACACTTGAATGTGCCATGCAGAGTTTACACAGCTCTCTCTGGAAGTGCTAGCTCAGGTACAAAGAAAACCAGAGTCAATGGTGACATGTAGTTAGCCTCTGACCTAAATCATGGTGCACCAACCCAGTGGCAAAAGAATAGAAGTACAGACGCATCGTTGTTGTCTCAGTACTGACAGGCCCTATCTGGCAGAGAACTGCTCTGTAGAGTCATAGATCTTTATGGGAGCAGACTATCACATCTTTATCCTGTGAAATTAGTGATGGTTTTGAAACCATTGACCTTTTTTTTTTTTTCTTTTTCTATTTTAGTCCTTCCAATTAGCTTTGAAGTGTTTAACCACTGCACCACCAAAGCTATTGACACAAGAGTGGGCATTGGAGATTTGGGGAAGATAAACATTTTCCTTTGACAATTTCTTGACATTGATTATTGTTTGCTTTCTATAAATAATGATGGCTTTTACTTTGTCAGTACTGCATATGTGTCTCATGTGCCTAGCTCAATTGCAAATGAACATAGCAACAGTGGATAAGCCCTTAGGCTGCAAGGCACGTAAACAACACAGAGTTTATACTGAAGGACTTGGGCATCCAATCATTGTGGAGACAGTGTAGGATTGGGGAGCACTGAGTTAGGTTGGACATGGGACTCGAAGGCATGTAACTAGGGCAACAACAAAAAAAGAACATGTTTACTTAGCAAACTGCAGAGGCCCAGAGAGGCTTATCCATATGTGTTTTGAAAATAGCCATCCATTCTTTATGACTTCTTTCTCTATTCATTGCTTTGGAAACTTCTAATCTAAGTTGATATGCTGGGATCATATATCATAAATTCTTTGGCATGGACTAGTATTCTAAAAAAGAATAAACTTTGAAGAATCCATTGGAAAGAATCTGTTTACTGTGTAGTAATAACTAACCTGTGGCTTGTCAGAAGATGATGTCATAGAGGCTTGGGAATTTGCAGAAGAGTCTAACCTTATACTGACCTCATCATTTCTTGGATAAATTCCAATCTGGTTTGCTTTCTTTATATATTTCAGATTAGACCCACTTGAGGTTACTTAAGAAAGAAAGGCCCAAATGGTTGTTCAAATGGTGCACACAGGTTAAAAAAACAAAGCAACTAATCCCCAAAGTTTCTCAAAGCAAATTTCTCTAGTAATCCTGGATATATAAGCCTAGCCCCAACATTCCTTGAAGAATTCCTTGGGAATACAACTATTTGTAAATCTAAAATGGAGGAAATAACCAAACAGGACGATGTCTGCAAAGGAGAAGACCGAGTTTATCACTGTTCACAGTGAGATTGAAAATGAGAGGGCTCAACTTCCCAAATTTGTCATCTAAAACCATCCCGACTTTTTAAAAAACATTTATTCTCTGCATGAGTGGCACAAAAATGTTTTGCTCTTGGCTACTAGCTGAAAGACTACACTCACCTCAGGGCTGTCAATCAATAGCATTTGGAACTGGTATGAGTCAGAGCCTACCTGAGACAATGTTGTGGGATTGTGATCCTGTGTCTGTGGACCCACTTTTTAAACAATTTATTTATGTATGTATTTATTTAATGTGTGTGTGTGCATCTACTTTTAAAAGTAAGTCCAGAAACATGCATGACCAGGCTCTTAAAAAGGACTTTAAATGTACACTTCAAATTCACACTGATAGGCTCAGATCACATAGCAGGAATTCTGGTGAGTCTCATGGTCCTTAGAGAATGGCCTCAGGCCACTATTGCGGGATATGTTATCTGGGTAAATTCTTTGGGATAGACTAATCCTTTAAAAGGGAGTGCAGATGACACAACCTTGCTTGCTGAAACTGAGGAGGACCTGAAACACTTGCTGCAGAGGTCTAGGACTGTAGCTTCAATATAGATTGAAGTCCAGTATCAAGAAGACAAAGATTCTCCACCACTGGGCCAACTGGCAGCATCAGGATGGATGGTGAAGAGATTGAGATTGTTCACAGTTTTTGTTTGCTTTGCACCACAGTCAACACTCTTGGCAACAGCAACCAGGAAATTAAAAGATGTATTGCCATGGGAAAGTCTGCTGTTAGGGACCCCTCCAAAGTACTGAAGAGCAATGATGTTACTCTGGATACTAAGGTGCACCTGATACAAGCCATGGTCTTTGCAGTCACTTGCTATGTGTCAGAGAGCTGGACAATGACTAAAGATGAAAAAAGGAGAACCGACGCCTTTGAGCTGTGGTGTTGGAAAAGAGTATTGAATATATACCATGGACTGCTAAGAGAATGAACAGGTTCAACTTACAGAGGGTTAAACCAGACTGCTCCATGGAGGCAAGGATTCTGAAGCTTCGTCTGACATACTTTGGATATGTTTCAAGGAGGGATCAGTCCTTGGAGAGGAGTGTCATGCTTGGGAGGGTGGAGGGACAGCGCAGGAGAGGAAAACTCTCTCTCTATTAGGTGGATTGATTCAGTGACTGGAGTAATTGAGAAAGGTAAGTTGGAGACAGTGAGATTGACACAGGATAGAGTAGGGCTTAGGGTTATTGTATATAAGGGAGATATGGGTTGTAGGCAACTTGATAGCACATTAACAACAACAACAGTGCTCTAAAAGATATAAAAGTTTGAAGAATTCATTGGAAAAAAATATTGCCACAAAATCTTTGAACATTTAAACAATCTTTGCTTTCAAGCTCAGGAAAGAAAAGGCACTGTCTGTGTTTTTTATCCAGAAATCATTCTTTTCGTGATATTCCCATGCAAAATTTGATTTCAAACATATTTCCCCCGACAGCAAAAAGCAAGGGCTGCACACCCCAATCCACTTGAACATTTGCTAAGTTTGTGCAGCTTTGGCATGCCTGCACCTAGGCCATACATCTGCTGCCTGGGGTTCTGTGCATCTGTGAATCCACTGTCCTGCGCAGAGCATCCTCACTCTTCACCAGGGCCTGTTTGTCAATGAGCATGTTAGCTAGGACTGGGGTTTCCTGCCTTCCTAACTTCCCTGAGTGCTTTGTTTCTTCTCTGAATCTGTTGCTTAGAGGAATATTAGTGGGTGCCACTTTCAAGAGTGCTAGGAGTTAGCTGATCATTGGCAGTCAACTGTGCTGACTTAGCTCACTTGCATGAATATTAGCTCAGGTTTCCTTTTTATTATTTAAAGAAAATAATGTCAGATACAGGACTGGTCCCACCAGTGGGAGAGCTGACACTGTGTCAATGATTCATTAGCAGAACTTTGCCAAACTTTTCTCCAGTGACATCAGTGTATACGAGAGATATTTGTTCAGGTGAATGGTTTGAGTGTCACAGGCCAGAACACCCTTCCCTGGAGAACCACCTTCCAATTCTGGAAGACAGAAGACTGTCTACATTGGCTTAATCCTGTGTACTGTCAACCTGAAAATTCAGACCAGTGAGTCTTAAGTTACCCATTGAGGTTTTGGCAGTGAGAGTTACCACCCCAGGGACACCAAACAAATCTAACCAGTGGCCTTTTTTTTTTTTTTGTTAGGACAAACCTCTTTTTTTTGTTAGGACAAACCTAACCAAATAATCTCTGACTTGTCTTTATCTTCTGTGGTGAGTTCCCAGGTGGTAGAATATGCATCTAATCACAGAGTGGTCACAGGTAACAGGGTACAGCTCAGAGGGCTAATGTCTACAAATGAACAATTCAAGATTTAAAAAGTTGCTGCTTTCAAGTTAGAACAGACTCATAGTTGACTTTCTAGTGTGTTTTTGAAGACTGTAAGTTGCATAGGAGAAGATTTTCCATCATATCACCATGGAGCTCCTGGAAAATTTAAGGACTATGCCACTTTATAGATAGGACTCCAGGACCAGAAAGGGCCAAAGTTTCTCCAGTATTGATGTCTTCAGTATAAAGAAACACCTAAATAACTCTTAAAAAATATTCCTATGGTACATATAAATTCGTGTATCAACTTATAGTCCAATGAAGCACCAGTGGTAAAATTCTTGCCTTCAAGGAGCCTGGGGTTTAATTCCAGCTAACACACCTGGTGACCAACCACCTCTCACTCTCACATATCAGGAGAGGCTTGTGTACTTAATACCATTTCCCCTAAGCATCTATCTGTGTGCCTGACAAAATACTGGCAGAGTGGAGGCTGCTGGGCACATCTTAGCAGGGCATGCTGGTGAGTCAGTGCATCTCTCTTGAGCTTTGTTAAGATCCATCAGTGAATAGGGAGCTCTGGTGGCCTCATGTTAAGGAATTTCACTGCCAACCTGAAGGCACACAGTTCTAATCCACTAGCTTCTGTGCAGAACAAAGATGGGAAATCTCCTGTGCAGTTTGCTGCTGAAGGGTCAGCTATGAGTCACAGACAGCTTTGAGTCAGTTCCAAATTCAGAGTACACAACAATATCGGAGAAGCAATGACTCCCTATTACAGACCAGATTGATTACCTATCCTCCATTATTGAAGTCTACACTTAGTTTCTTTCTGCCTTGTAATTCTTGCAAAGTCTTCATTTTTCACTCTTAAAATTTACTGGAGGAGAGACAGGTATTGTATGCAATAGGAGAAACTATAGCTGTTTCTTTGTTGAGGATTAAGGCTATGAAGTGGGAAGGTACTCAACAGAAATACAACCTGTTAAGCAAAGCCCCTTGGTGGAGCAGAAAACTCACCAGCTGCTAACTAAAGGGTTGGGGAGTTGAGTCCCTAAAGAGGAGCCTATGATGACAGGACTAATGGGTTACTTCTGAAAATTCAGCCACTGAAAGCAGTAAAATATAGTTCTACTCTGAAAGCATGGTGTCCCTGTGGGTAAGACTAGACCAGGCAGCAACTGATTAAAGTGAGATGCAACATTTTTGTGACTAGATTCCCTCAAGCATCTCCTTGTTTACCATCTCTGACACTTCACTTGAAATGCTCTCCATCTGCAAGTTAAAGCAAGACTTTTCCAAGTGTCAGCATCACAAGCTCCAGATAGTACTTGGCAGGAGGCTGAGGTTCCTTTTGCCCCTGGCAGGGTATTAGCCCAGACAGCACAGTGAGCAAGCAAGTCTGCAGTAATGAAGGAGACTCCCCAGGGGAAAATACCCATCCTCCTCGGAAAAGCATCTGCCCCTGCTCCCCAGGGCTTCCGGATGTGAACCCAAAAATGAGACCACTCTAAGCAGCTTTTTATATTCACAAAGCAGAGAACGAGGGTATTTTCTCAGAAGCTAAATCAACTGCTAATGAACAACCCACATTTGTCAGCAAGCTGCCCCAACTAGGTGCAGAAGAGGGCACCAAAGCCAAAGCGGGCCGCTCCCGCACCAACAGGTCCTGCCAAGCCCGTCAAGTAATCCTTGAGAAGCTTGAAGGGAATCAATGCCACCCAGGGTAACAGATGTGCCAAGAAAAACTTTTTGTACCATTCACTGAATTTGGTCTGAGTTTAGTGGGCATTTGGTGAGATTATCTGTTGTTTTAAAATATATTAGGCTGTGGATATCAAAGCAACACTTTTGATATTGATATGGAACACCATTTCGCCAATAGAAATGGGGCAGATGTTTAATTATGAAGGCACTTTCTCAGTGGCACATTGGAAAATTCTGCTAAATTGAGTTACTATCTTCACCTTTTTCAAGGGCTATCAGCAAACAAAAATAGGGTGCTCTTTGGAATTCATGCTTGTATCTGTAAATCATCAGTATAATTTACATGATGTTTCTAAGAATTAAAAATAAAAGAACCCCCCAAAATTATATAAAGTGAGTCTACTAAAAGGTTTCCCCTCTCTATCCCTTTTGGAAAACAGCCCACAAAATTGCAATTCTAACAATCTAGCAATTAATCCCTTTGCTTTGCAGGCCGATTAGAACGAATGGTTCCTTTCTCGTTCAATTAGAGATGAGTAGGCGCCTGTGAGCTTATTTGTGTAAAATAAGTGTTAATCATACAAGGTTTGGATCCAGTTCAGGTTGTTAGAAACATCAGGCACAGATAGCTTCTCTCACTGTCACTGACCCCATCAGGCCTGCACAGATTCAGAATGCATGGTGGAACCAATAGGATACGTTTACTAAAAGCCCGATGAATGTGAATGGTATCACCAGCAACCACCAAGGCAGGCTCAACTCAAGGGGCCTTGTGAAAAATGAAGTAAAAACACTGAGCCGCCACTCTCAAGCACATGACAATGGCAAATTCTGTGTTTTTCCAACAAGACTTTCAGACCAAAGCTACTGCTAGCTAGTCAGTAGCACTGAAGCTCCTTCACACTGAGTGTGAACACATTCACTCATCTGCCTCTGCACACTCCTTCCACTATTAATTCCCCCATTTCTGTGGTACGCATGTTCTGGTGAATGAACCAATACTGATGCCCCATTGCACAATGTCCTCATTTCACTATAAAGCTCTCTCTGTTCTGAACATCTTCTGGGCTTTGACAAGTGCACAATGCCATATGTCACACACTACCCTGTGCCCAGTGACTTGTTGAGTCTCCTCCTTCAAAACTCCTGATGACCACTGATCTTTCCTCTATCTGTAGTTTTGTCTTTTCCAAAATAATAGTTACTTGGTATCATACACTGACTTCTTACACTTAGCAAGATGTATTCAAGGTTTCTTCTTGTCTTTTTTAGGTCAGTGGATCATTTGGTTTCATTGTTGAATATTGTTCCATAGTAGGATGTATTACAAAAGTGTATGTGTGTATTTCATTAATTCACTTTTTAAATGGCATCTTTATTACCTCTACTCATTGGGAATTATGAATAAAGCTGTTAGAAACATTTTTGCCCAGGTATTTATGTGTACATATGTACTCATTATATGTAGGTAAATCAGTTACCATTTCAAATGATTGCTCTGATTTGCATTGACATGGATACTGTGGTTTATACAGCTGATTTCCTGCTATTGAATATTTAAGCTATTTTAATCCTATCTATTTCTATCTATCTCTGTTATCTCTCCATTATTTTAATTGTGTGAAACTATATTTACATAGTTTAGTCTTATTACATATTACTTTCTCAGAGGAAACACTTAAATATATATAAAACTGTTTGGTTAAAGGGAACACATTTTAAATTTGTTAAACTATATTGCCAATTTATCTTCTAGAAAGCTTGTGTCAGTTACTCCTCTTATAAAAAAATGTTTGGATCACTCTACTTGATGATATTTGGGGTAAATTCTTTCCTTTTTGGGGTCAAGAGTGGGAATTAACTTTGACCACAATTCCACCCAGAATCTTCTTTGGATTTCTTCCAATAAGAGATAAGATAAACCTGAGCCTGTCAAGGTTCAGAATCTACACAATAATATCTCCCACTCTTGTTTTTATTATAAATTTCCTAACTTCTTGGAAAAGTGAGGAATAATAATAATATCCTAGGGCATGGAGGAGAAGCTGTGGGAGGGGAAGCTGTGTGGAGGACAGCTGCAGCTGTGTGGTCAGGAGTAATGACCACAGCACTCTGGGAAGTTAATGTAGCAGCTTTCAGAATGAGAAGTGCTGCTACAGCATCTCCCTAGCCAAGCTCAGAAAGTGTACAATGGAGAGATGTAGCCCAAGTGAAGGGGTATAATAAACAGAGGCATGAATAACTAGATCATTAAACTTTCCAAAATGGAAGAAACAAAGGGGTTGTAATGTAAAAACAAACAAACAACAAAAAGAAAGATGAGAAAGGAGAGATGAAGGAAGAAATAGTAATGACCAGAAATAATAAAGAAAATATATTCATAGAGTCCAAAAGCTTAGTTTTTATAACTCAAATACACACTTTGCAAGTTAAAACACTTAATAATTGAATTTATAAAAAATCATCACTACTAATGATCAAATTAAATATTTTTTTTGTTTATGAATTCAAAAGCAAGAAAATAAATCATGAAGGAATATATCTGTGGAAGGAATCATTGGAGAAGTTCTGTTTAAGCAGTGAAAACTAGGCCAGGTGTTGATTGTGGAACTCATATGCAAGCTCAAATAGAAGCTAAAGAAGGTTAAATCATATCCACAGAAATCAAAGTTTTATCATGAGTCTATTCTCCCCCTGAATTTAAAAACAGCTCAGGAACACTGATGAACAAAGGCCAGATGAACCGTGGAAAGATATCAAGGATATTATCCATGAAAAATTCAAAAGGTCATTACAAAGACAGAGGAAAAAGAAAAGATGACAATTGATGTCAGTAGAGACCCTGAATATTGCAGCAGAGAGCCAAGAAGGCAAAGCAAAAGGAAGATATCAAGAAGTTAAGGAGCTGGAAGATTTCAAAGGGCAGCTCGAGAAGACAAGGCAAAGTATTATAATGAAGTGTGCAAGGAGCTGGAGTTTGAAAATCCAAAGGGCCCTGGGAATATAC
>NW_006400048.1:351781-354049 GCF_000299155.1 Elephantulus edwardii | reverse complement strand
TTTCTTTCATGCTCCTCTCCCTCCACCCATAAAATTGTGTGACCCTAGGATTAACCACCCCCCCCCACATCCTACCCATCCTCACCTCTCTGCTCCTTGGATACTCAGGCTCATTCTACAGTAATGGTCTTAAACAGTATTTGTCCTTATGAGACTGGGTTAGTTCACTTAGCATAATGCTCTCCAATTCTCCCCAAGTTAGGTAGCGATTTACAAAATCATTGCTCCTGTGTACTTCATACTATTCCATTATGTGAATGACTTAAGCTGAGGGAACTAAAGAACAAATTCAAGCCATGAATTGCAATGCTTAAGGATGCTATGGGCATAATATTAAACTATTCAGGAAGCATTAAAAGAAGATGGAAGGAGTATACAGGATCATTGTACCAAAAAGAATTGGCTGACATGAAGAATTTCAAGAAATAACGTATGGTCAAGAGGTGATGGTGATGACAAAGAAAGTACAGGCTGCTCTGAAGGACTTGGGAGAAAAAAAAAGCCCCAGGAATACCAATTGGCATATTTTGACAAACAGATGCTGCCCTGGGTGTGTTCACCAGGTTGTGCCAAGAAATCTGGAGGACAACTACCTAGTCAACTGACTGGAAGAGAACCATAACTACTTCCATTTCACAAAGAAAAGATGACCTGACAGAGTGGAAATTATCAAACAATATCACTAATATCACATACTAGCAAAATCTTGTTGAAGATTATTGGAATGGTGCATTGACAGAGAATTAACTACCAGAAATATAAACTGGATTTAGGAAAGGTCTTGGAAGAAAACAAAAAGTACCAGAAGAATGTTTATCTGGTTTTTTATTGACTATACAAAGATATTTGACTGTGTAAATCACAACAAATTGTGGCTCACATTGAGGAATATTGGAAACCCAGAACACATGATTGTGCAATAACCTATACTTGGACCTAGAAGTAATCCTCAGAACTGAGCAAGGAAACAAATCATGGTCCAAAAATCAGGAAAGGCCTGCATCAGGTTTGCATCCTGTCTCCCTATCTTTTCAATCTATATGCAGAACAGATCATTCAGGAAGATGGGCTTTCTGAGGAGGAATGTGGCCTCACAATTGGAGGTAAACTCATCAGCAATCTGCGTTATACAGATGACACAATCTTGCTTGCTGAAACTGGGGAGGACCTGAAGCATTTGCTGCAGAAGGTCAAAGACTGTAGTCTTCAATATGAATTGAAGTGCAGCATCAAGAAGACAAAGATTCTCACCACTAGGCCAACTGACAACAGATGGAGAAGAGATTGAGGTTGGTAACAATAACAACTTGCTTAGCTCCAAAATCAACACTCTTGGCACCAATACTCAGGAAATCAAAAGATTAATTGCATTGGGAAAATCTGCTGTCAAGGAACTCCAGAGTACTGAAAAGCAACGATGTCAATCTAGAGACTATGGTGTGCCTAATCCAGGCTATGGTCTTTGTAATTACTTGCTATCCATCAGTGAGCTAGACAATGACTAAAGATGACAGAAGAATTGATGCCTTTAAGTTGTGAAGCTGGAGAAGAGTATTGACCATACCATGGACTGCCAAGAAAACAAATAGGTTTGTCTCAGAGAGATAAAACAAAGTTTCTCCTTGGAGGCTAGGATTTTGAAGCTCTGTCTCACATTCTTTGGGCTTGTGATCATGAGGGACCAATCCTTCAACAAGGACATCATACTCAGAAGAATGGATGGACAGCACGTGAGAGAAAGGTCCCAGTTGAGATAGATTGATACAGTAACTAGGGCAATGGAAGTAAGTTTGTCAGAGTAAGCTAGACAGGCTCAGAACAAGGACAGACTTCAAGAACTGCTGTACATACTGTTGCTATGGGTCGCAGGTGACTTGACAGCATCTAACAACAACACAATGAGGAAATTCAATAGTGAAAAGTGTTCAGGTGAGCGAGAAGAAATAATTAAACCAATAGCGAAAGAAAGTATTTTTGAACAAAAGCAAACTCCAGCTTCCTCAAATACTAATTGAAACTTTATACTGTTCATCTTTAATAACAGTGTTAATAATAATAATCATAATAACATCAACATCTAAACATGAGAGATGATCAATAGAACTTCCTGGAAATATTCTTTGCCTATGCTGTTCTGATGGTAGTCACATGGGACCGTTGAACATATGAAATGTGGCTCATGTAATAAAAAATTAGTAATATATTTTAAATATGATTTATTTTCATTAAAAATTGCACTTGAATGACCACATATTAATAGTCGTTAGT
>NW_006400048.1:320006-351641 GCF_000299155.1 Elephantulus edwardii | reverse complement strand
CATATATATATATATTTTATTTTCTTTGAAGAATAGAGAAATCGTATTAAGATCAAACTTTTCATTTGCAGCTAAGAACATTAATAACAGCTAAGAACACTTTTCTTGAGCACATTTCTCACTCAAAGATGTCAGGTTGAAAGTGACTCATAGTTGACCTTTCCAGTAAGTTTGTTTGTTTGTTTGTTTTTTATTTATTTTTTTTCCCAGTAAGTTTTTAAATGCTGTGAATCTCGAGAGAAAAGATTGTCCTTCTCCCTTGAAACTGTTGGTATATTTAAACCTCCAGAGAGATGTAATCTTTAGGTTATCAGCACAGTTGTCTATGTGACTTAACAAAGCCTGTATTCTACCAGAATATCATTCTTTACTGTTGCTGTTATGTACTATCAAATTGCCTGTAACTCATAGTGACCCTAGGTGCAATAGCTCTGAGCCCTGTCCTGTCCTGAATCAGTCTCACTGATTCTGACATACTTATCTCTACTTCCCTAGTTACTGTGTCAATCCATTCAATAGTGGCTTTTCCTCTCCTGTGTTATCCCTCCAACCTTCAAAGCATAATGTCCTTCTCCAAGAACTGTTCCCTCCTGGCCCCACGGCTAAAGCATGTGAGACGTAGCTTCAAAATCCTAGCATCTAAGTAGAAACTTGGTATCATCTTTTCCAAGACTGACAGTTATTTTGGTAGTTCATGGTATGTTTAATACTCTTCTCCATAACTCAAAGGCATCAATTCAGAAGGTCACCCTTAGTCATTGTCCAGCTCACCAAAGCATAGCAAGTAACTGTGAAGATCCTGATCTGGATGGATCAGGCACACTTTAGTCCCTAAACTGACATCATTACTTTCTAAGCACTTTGGAGAAGTCCCTGAGAGCAAATTCCTCAATGCAATTCATATTTTGATTTCCTGACTGCTGGTTGCAAGAGTACTGATTTTGGAGCCAATCAAGCAGAAATTATTAACAACCTCAATCTCTTCTCCATCTATCATGGTTGTGCCAGTTGGCCCAGTCGTGAGAATCTGTTTTCTTGATGTTGAGCTTCAATTCATTTTGATGACTACAGTCGTTGACCTTCTGCAGCAAATGCTTCAGATCCTCCTCAGTTTTGGCAAGCAAAGTTGTGTCATCTGCATGATGCAGATTGTTGATGAATCTTCTTCCAATCCTGAAGCCATATGCCTCCTCATAAAGCCCAGCCTCCAAAATTATCTATTTGGCAAACAGATTGAAAATGTATGGAGACAAGTTGTGCTATACAAGCACAAAAAAAATATCTAGAAAAATGAAATTTATGGGTTCTATAAATTCTATGAGGAACATTTCTAAACATGCCATAGTTATTATAATTTTTCAATTGAGTTAGATTAAACTAAAACTCATGGCTGTCACATTGGAACCAACTAATAACAATCCTTCAGTGGGTTTTCAGGGACTGTAAGTGACATGGGAAGAGATTGTCTTTCTTTCTTCCTCACATTTTGTTTCAAGTTAATGACAAAGAGTGAACTGTGGAGGTAGTTGAATATTTACAATTCAGTGTGCTAAGTACTACAGCCTAATAACAAAGATTTTTTCCTTTTTTTGTAGTATATATTGTGGTAGTGGTACAGATGGATTAAATGATGATTCCCCAAAAGATGTGTTCACATTCAAAACTCAAACTTGTGAATTTTACTTTATTTGGGAAAAACAGGTCTTTGTATATGTAAATATGTAATTGTGAGTTTAGAAATAAAAATCTGTGTTGCAGTCAGAAAAGTTACTTTCAAGGTCGTATCCAAAATTATAATGATTTGAAGATTAAGGTGAGCAGGGTCCAATTTCTTGATATGCATCTGAAAGTTGAAATAATGAATTAAGATGACAAAAGAAGAGTTTATGCCTTTGAATTGCCGTGTTGGCAAAGAGTATTGAATAGAGAATGAACTGGCCAAAGAACAAACAAGGCTATCTTAGAAAAAGTGCAATCAGGGTGCTCCTTAAAGACAAGGACAGTGAAATTTCATGAGTCTCACATATTTTGGACATGTTGTTAGGATGGGCCAGTCCTTGCAGAAAGATACCATGTTAGGATAGGTAGAGGGTCAGAAAAAGAGAAGATCCTCAACAAGATGGATTGACATAGTGATTACAACAATGGACTTGAGCATGGCAGAGATCATAAGAATGGCATAAGGTAAGACAAGGTACAACTCTATTGTTCATACGGTCACTAGAAGTTGCAGTCGACTTTATGGCACCTAATAACAAGAAACAGTTAAGAAACTTTAGATGAGATCAGCTTATATTACCCAAGTAAGCTCTAAAACAATGACAAATCCTTGTAAGTAACAGAAGAAAAGAAGACACAGTAGCAAGGAGAAGGCCATATGAGATTAAGGGAATATGGTCACAATCCATTGAAATGGACAGAAGCTGGGAGAAGTGAGTTCACCCTAAAGTCCTTGGAAAGGATAAACTCCTATAGCACATCAATTCCAGGCTGCTGCATGTCAGAACTCAGAAAATAAACTGGAATGTTTCATTTTTTTGTGTTGAGTTATTTTCCCCCAATGTTCTTTTTGTGGTGAATATAAATAAAGTAAAAATATCCACTATTCTGGATGGCTGAGTGAAATGTGGCGTTCAGAACTCAGCTTACATAAGACTCTTATGTGTTGAAAGAAGGAAGGCTACTCTGGGTAAGGAAATTAGCATGAGTGAAGAAAGAGAAGTCTGGTGGTGCAGGATTGAATTTCAAATATAAATAGTATTTAACTATGTAATAGTAAGAGCAGAGGAAGGGAGCTCTGGTGGTTTGGTGGTTAGGAGCTGCACTGCCAATACAGAGGCATGCAGTTTGAATCCACCAGTTGCTCTGTGGGGGAAGAATGAGCAATCTCCTCCTGTGTGATTAGCTACCTCTGAAAACCTGTTGGAGGGTCAACTCTGAGTAAGTTACAACTCAAAGATACACAACAACAAACAACAGCAGAAAGAGAAAGAGAGGTAGAAAGTGAAGCATTGAGCTTTCTACTAAGTTTAAGCTGGAGAAATTAATTCATAGTCCATTCAAGTATCCTCCTAAGAGCATGTTTATCTCTACTTCTGTAATGCAAAAATTGACCTGGAGGGGCATATTCACCAAGGAAAATTTGCAACCTGTGATGTTCATGGGAACGGAGAATATGAGAAGTTACTCTTTGTATTGAAATCTAGCAACCTGTTGAGTCTTGAGGTCTCACTCTTCTCTCAGCCAGTTTGCTTACATTCCTAGGTAGAAGGCTTGCTCTGGTATCCATGTAATCCTGCCAGAATGAGAAACCCCCAAGCTAGGGAGAAAACAAAATATTTTACCATTTAACATGATAAAGCATGTGACTCTTGAGTAAGAAGAGCTGGTACAGCCATGGGCATGTTCTGTCTCATCCCCTCTTCTCCATTCCTAGTGGGAAACAAGTCTCCAGCAGCCACATACCATTTGAGAGGGGCATATGAATGACTAGGAGGTGATAGAGTTTTGCCTAGTCTTTGCTAGTCATATGCAGACTTTCAGTTCCTACCAGTATTATTCTGCTATTGACTCAGCAGAGTGTTGCCCTCTCCTTGACACATGCAGAAATGCTCAAATGGGGACTCTTGGCATCTCACTTAGATAAAAGAAAAGGCTTACAGGCCAAAAATGTTTACAGATGGAATGTTGAAAATATTTCTTTCCCAGGACTGACACCATAAATAGAAGGCAGAGCAGGAAAAAGACAACAAACTGCCATGGGTGACCTTGTCTTAATTTCCAAAGTATTTAAAAACAAAATAAAATACACACCAGGAACTGGCCTTTTCAACCAAGACTTCACCTCAACATCAATTCCTTCATTTCAAATCTAAGCTATATGTTATCAAGCAATGAAATGCACTCATGCCACCTCAAAAGTAAGTATAATAAAGACCAATATTAAAGAAAAGAAGAAAAAGTACCATTGGCCAGAGACCAGATCCATTGTAGCTACTATATCACTACTGAGACATGGCTCTCAGCTTCTCAATGATAAGCCTTTTTCCTTACTGCTAAACCCCATCTATAATTATTTCTAGAGACTTCCATGAGGAGCTAGGAAACTTTGTACATGCAATCCTATCTCCTTTATGAAGAGTGAGTAAAAGCGTGAATGGATGAAATTGTGTGGGGGTATGTTAGTGGGAAGGCATTTATGAGTTTTTGAGAGTGAGCTTGTGAAACAGTGTGAGAAGGTATGTGTGTGTATTTGTTGAGTGTGAGTGTGTTTGTGACTGTGCAACTGTGATTGTGTGAGAATGTTTCAGTGTGTGAGATAATTTGCAGGTGTGTGTGTACTGCTAGGAGAACAAACAATTTTGTTCTGGAGAGGGTGAAGCCAGGCTGCTCCTTGGAGGCAAGGATTCTCAAGCTTTTTTTCTGGCATACTTTGGAAATTGTAAGATAGGATCTGTCTTTGGAGAGGGACATCATGCTTGGGAGGGTGGTGGGGGGACAGCACAGCAGAGGAAAACCCTCGATGACATGGATTGATTCAGTGACTGGGGTAGTGAGGGTAGGTGTGTCAGAGACAATAAAATTGGCTCAGAATGGAGAGGGCTTAAGACTGTTGTACATAGGGTTGTGGTTACGATGAGTCACAAGCTACTTGATGGCACATAACATACAAACAAACAAAAAACTTGTGTGTGTGTGTGTTACAGATTTTCCCAGAGAGTGATGTTGCACTCATCACAGGAAAAATCCTATGGCTGCACTGTGTAAAGGATTGTGAAAGTTCTCACTTGTCTTCCCAACAAAGGAAGATAAGCAGAAAGCTTGGGCAATTAGCGCATGAGGAGATTGGGACTTCTTTGATGGGTGACAAGGAGCCATGAGGGAAATAGTTTCATAGTGAGCAGTAGAAGTTTTCTGAGATGGAAACTAAAAAAGAAGAAAGGAGGTAAGACTCATTGATCACATCCTGATTGTAAGCCAGTGAGGCATCCAGGGGCAAGCAGGGGTTAGGAAAGGAGGAAAAGAAGGTAAGAAGCCAAAGTGACTAACTGAAACTTTATAGACAACACACAGACAGCAGGAAGGAAAACACTAGCTGAGCAGCATGCTTTGGAAAGCCCCCTTTTTACACCTGGTTCTAAGACATGTTCACAATGGACTTAAAGAAGCACTGACTTCCTGTGCTGAGCCCCTGTGACATCTGCTTGCCTTTCCTATTAAGAGAAGATTAAGATCCTTGACCTCAATGTTCACCAATATTAGGTCTATTTTGCAAATATGGTAACACAGAGGTAAAGTAACTTGCTCAAGATCACAGAATAAGGCAATAAACCTAAATTTTTGGTGATGTGCTTGAATGGTAACAAAGTGTCTTTTGTGATATTCTTGGATAATGACAGTGCTATTGCTCATAACAAAACCTTACCCTCCCTTTCATATACAAACCAAAACCAGCTGTTTTAACCTTATCAGCCTGACTCTGCTCATGACAGACCACATGTGTCACACTAAAACTGCGTTCATGGTGTTTTCACTGGATAATATTTTGGAAGCCATCATCCAATCTTTCTTCTGAGACACCTTTGAGAGGGCTCAACCCCAAAACCTTTTAGCTAGCAGCTGAGTGTCTCCCAGGGCTTCAGCAAGTGCTTGTTTTGCTGTTGTTGTTGTATGCTTTCCATTTGGAACCAACCCATAGCTGACTCTCCAGCAAGTTTTCAGGGGCAGTTAATCACATGGGAGGAGAATGCACATTCATCCTTCTTCTGAGGAGCAATTTGTAGCCTCAAACCACATGCCTTAGGGATTGCAGCCCAGCTTCTTGCTGCTAAGCCAATAGAGCTCTTTTATTTTGCCTAAGAACTAAATTCACTGCTGTTAAGTTGATTCTGACCCATAGAAACCCCAGAATCAGTACACTTAGTACCAACAATCAGGAGATTAGGAGGTGTATTGCACTAGGAAAGTCTGCATTAAGGACCTCTCCAACTGTTGAAGGAGTAATGATGTAAGTTTGACTCAGATCATGATCTTTTTCAGTCACTTTCTATGCATTTTAGAGCTGGACAATAACTAAGGATGACAAAAGAAGAAGAGATGCCTTTTTGCAATGTGGTGTTGGAGAAGACTGTTGAATATCCCATGGAACATCAAAAGAACAGACAGATATGTCTTGGAGAAGGTGCAACCAGAGTTCTTCTTGGAGGCAGAGATGATAAAGCTTCATCTCACATACTTTGGGGGTGTTATTAGGAGGGGCTTTTCCTTGGAGAAGGACATCACACTTGGAAAGGCAGAAGGATGGTAACAGAAGGAAGACCAGGTGTATTAACACAGTCTCTACAGCAATGGTGTGTTTAAGATTGTAAGGATGGCACAGGATAGGACAGGGTTTAGGATTGTTGTTCATAGCATCAAAATAAGTCCTTGACTCAATGGCACCTGACAACAACATAGGATCACCACGACTGTAGCCTTTCCAGAAGCAGGCTGCTTCATCTTTCTTCCACAGAGGGATCAGTGGGTTAGGACTGAGGACCTTTCAAAAGACTGTTGAATACATAAATGTTGCTTTTGTTGTGTGTCATTAAGTTAGAACTGACCCATATCTGACCCTCCAGTGGTTTTTCAGAGTCAGTAAATCATGTGGGAGGAGATGGCCCATCTTTCTCTGGCAGAGCAGCTACCGGGTTTGAACTGCATGTCTTTGGAATGGCAGCACAGCTTCTAACCTACTTGTTAGAAGGCATCAGACCTTCGTGAGTACATAACTAGGACTTGTGATATGTCCTGAAAAAACACTATTTTATTTGCTCCTCATGACCCTGCAAGGTAGATATCCCTTCCTCCTGAACTTAAATTCAGCGCAACTTTTCAGGGACAAGCAGTAAGTTAATGTTACAGCAAGTATTCAAACAGAAACCATTTAAGCTTCAAATCCATGATGTGTTCACCCCACTACTTCCCTCACAGGTAGGAGGAGCTTCACTCTGACTCTATGCCTTTCTGTCCCATTGGCAGCCTGCCTTATCAGGGAGAGGAGGAGTGCTGCACCAGTGAAGCAATGTTCATTATTTGTGCCTGGGCTTACCCAGGCTGAGGATGATATCATAGCATAGTTAAGGTGACTGAGATGCCCAAAGCATATACTAAACAAAAGTCCCTTATTTTCGCTCATCATCCAAGCTCCCCAGAAAAAGTTTGAGATTCCTCCAAGAATTCATGGAGATGGTTATACCTAGCTTAATGAGAGCAGGACCTTTGGCAAAAGGGTGAAGTGGGGAAGGGAGACCCTGTGTCAACTCTTACTTTTATATGATAATGAAACTTCCAGTAAAAGACAGTAAGAGCAGGCCTTCCAGGCAAAGGGGAGTGATTATCATTAATCAAAACTGTTTTTCTCTACTTTTCTTGTCAAGGAGCCAACTAAATTTTTTTTAACTTCCTTTTATTTCTCATTTGAATTCTCCACAAAGCTTCTCCTAAGTGGCAATATACCCTGAAGTTGATCAATTTGCATCATTTGAGTTGAAGTGCATGGATGCTGCTTCACAAACCACATAGATTAAGACACAGCTTAACCTATAAACAAGTGTGTGATCTCAGGATGCTAACTAAACTCCCATTACTTCAGTTGGTGCATCTCTAGTATGATAATAATGATTCTGTACTTATCTTGTAGGGTCATCTTGAAAATTAAATGAGTTTATGTACATCAACTGTCTGCCTTCCTCTACCATTCACAGGGTTTTTATACTACTGAAGATCATTCAAAACCAGATAAAGATATGGAACTTCCAGAAGTTCAAGTAGGATATAAAAAGAGTTCGTGGCACCAGGAATATCATTGCTGTTGTCAAATGGATCTTTGTTGAAAGTAAAGAATACCATAAAAATGTCTATGTATCCTTTATTGACTATGCAAAGACATTTGACTGAGTGGATCAAAACAAGTTATGGTTAACATTGAGAAGAATCCCAGATCATTTAATTGTCCTCATGTGAAACCTATACCCAGATGAAAAGACAACTGTGAGAACAGAGCAAAAGGAACATACACGGTATAAAATTTAGAAGAGAGTGCATCAGTGTTTTATTTTCTCTCCGTACTTATTCAGTCTGTACGCTGAGCAAATTATTTTAGAATCTGTATTCTATGAAGAACAATATGACATCAAAATTGGGGATGACTCATCAATAACCTTTGTTATGCAGATGATACAACCTTGCTTATTGAAACTGAGGAAGACTTGAACCACTTGTTGTAAAAGATCAAAGAATATAACCTTCAGCACCACAACAAGATAAAGGTAAATAATCCAATAGAAAAATGGGCACAGGATATGAACCAACACTTCACCAAAGAAGATATTCAGATGGCTAACCAGCACATGAAGAAATGTTCAGAATTCCTAGCTCTAAGAGAGATGCAAATCAAAACAACTATGAGATATCATCTCACCCCAGTCAGAATTGCAAAATTTAACAGAAGAGTAAGCAACAAATGCTGGTGAGGTTGTGGAGAAACTGGAACCCTTATTTACTCTTGGTGGGAGTGTAAAATGGTGCAACCACTGTGGAAGGCAGTATGGCACTTTCTCAAAAAGTTGCAAATAGAGATACCATTTGACCCAGCAATTCCATTACTGGGAATATATCCCGAAGAGACCATAACTGACATCCAAGCAGATAGATGCACACTCAGGTTTATTGCTGCTTTGTTCACAATAGCAAGGAATTGGAAACAACCTAAGTGCCTATCAACAAACGAATGGATAGAGAAGCTGTGGTATAGTCACACAACAGAATACTACACTGCATTGAAAAACAAGGAACTCATGCAATATTATTCAAAATGGGTGACCCTGGAAGACATTATGCTGAGTGAAGTACCTCAGTCACAAAAGGACAAATACTGCATGGTGACACAGTTGTAAAGCGGGACTGACCTCAGGGTTGGGAGGAGACTGAGAAGGATGGGTTCAATAATGTATACAGCATTGAAACAGATGAGGGAGAAAACTGTTTAAGAGCGAAGATTATTAGGTATTTTTGCCATGACAGGAGTCCGGAGTGAAGGCTATATAGTGGAGTGGACCTTGGGGGAGGAATTGTAAAACAATGAAAGAATTTGTCTTTTACTTTTAAAAGAGGGTAGTGTACTAGGGAGGGGAGAAAAGTGCAACAATGAATGAATGGAAAGTCAAAGTCTGTAAATTTTCATTAAAATTAATAATAAAAAATTATATAACCTTCAATATGGATTACATCTCAATGTCAAGAAAATGAAAATTCTTACCATTGGACCAATAGGCAACATCTTTACCGATAGAGAAAAGATTGAAACTATCAATATTATCTTATGTGGATCCACAATCAGGAAGTTATGTATAGCACTGGGAAAGTTTGCAGTCTGGGATCTCTCCCACTTACTGAGGAGCAATGATGTTCATTTAAGGACTGTGGTGTGTCTGATTCAGGCCATGCTTTTTCTGATCACTTGCTATGCATCTAAGAACCGGACAATGAATAAAAATGACAAAAGAAAAAATTATGTCTTTGAGCTGTGGTGTTAGAAGAGCGCTAGATATCCCATTGACTTCCAAAACAACAAACAAATATGTCTTGGAGCAAGTGCAGCTTTTGCTTTTTGGAGGGAAAGATGATAAAGCTTTGCCTCATATATTTTGGGCATGTTGCTAGGAGAAAGCATATGTTGTCCTTGGAGAGGGACATGACATTTGGAAAGGCAACGGATTGGTGAAGCAAAGGAAGACCCTCAATCAGGTGGATTGATTCAGTGACTGCTACAATGGGCAGTGACTGCTGCAATGAGCTCTAGTGTGCCAGGAAGTGTGAGATTGTCACAGGATAGGACAAGGTTAAGATCTGTGTTTGTGGAATCTCTCTAGGTCATACTCAATCAACTCAATGGCATCTAACAAGAACAACAACATATACATCAAGTGTTGAGAAAAGCTCAGGTGCACATATGCTAGATAAGTGTCTACTATGACAGCAAAACTTGGGACAGCCTTGTTAGTCTGGGTCTGTAAGTTTTTCTGCCTTTAGCGATCTGCAGCCTATTACTTTTGTTCTGTTCTCTATCACCGAAAAAAAACCCCAAAACTCTGAGTCTTCCTTCTCTGACAGGTGTGCTCTATAATCTTATGTGCTATTTTGTTGTTAGGTCTTATCAAGTTGATTATTACTTACAGTGACCTTATGAATAACAAATCTAAACTTTGTCCTATCTTGCAACATCCTCATGATCTGCTTGAGCCCATTGTTGCAGTCATCATATCAATCCATTTCTTTTAGTCTCTTCCTTTCTTTCTCTAACACTCCATCTTTCCCAGCATGGTGTTTTTCTCCAACAACTGATCCTTTCTTATGACATTCTCCATGTTTGTGAGACTAAGTTTCACCATCTTTGTCTATAAGGAACACCCTGGTAGTACTCTCTCCAGGTAGACTTGCTTTTTTGGCTATCTATGCAATATTTAGCACTCTTCTCCAACACCACAATTTAAAGGCATCAATTCTTCTGTTGCCTTTACTTATTTTGCAGTTTTCAGATGCACAGAAAGCAATTGAAAATACCATGCCTTCGATCAGGCACTCCATGGGTTGGTTGGTCTTTAATCTGACATAGCTGATCTTTAGCACTTTGGAGAGGTACTTGACCACAGATCTTGCTAATACAAGACATATTTTGATGATTTTCCTTACATATTTTCCAAATTTTGTAGGTGATACAATATTGTTGTTGTTGTTACATGCTGTTGAGTTGCCTGAGGCTCATAGCAACCCTAGATACAACAGCTCTGAACCCTGCTGTATCCTGTGCCACGCTTATTGTCTTTGACTCACCTAATCTCGTTACCCCAAGTCATTGAGTCAATACATCTCATCCAGGGTCTTCCTCTCTTGTACTGTCTTTATACCCTTCCAAGCATAATTTCCTTTTCCAAGGAATGGTCCCTCCTAGCAACATGCTTAAAGCATGTCAGGCAGAGCTTCAGAATCCTTGCCTCCATGGAGCAGCCTAGTTTCATCCTTTCCTGGATGAACCTGTTTGTTCTCCTACCAGTCCATGATATATTTAGTACTCTTCTCCAGAAACACAGCTCAAAGGTATCAATTCTCCTATCATTGCTAGTCATTGTCCAACTTTCTGATGAATAGCAAGTAATTGCAAAGACCATGGCCTTTATCAGGTTCATCTTAGTTCCAGACATTGTTGCTCTTTAGTACTCTGAAGAGGTCCCTGACAGCAGACATTTCCAGTGCAATTCATCTTTTGAGTGAGCATACGCCAAACTCCATGTCTTGGATGTATGTTCTGATGAGCACTAATTGTAACCTTCCTCAGAAGCCAATCAGCTTGTTGCAGTTTTTTTTAAAAAAAACTCAGTCTCTTCCTTTCCTCTTTTCCTTTTCTCCTGTGCTGCTTGCCCTTTTTTCCAATGAGAATCTCTTCAATCAAAAATCCAGGATGAGTCTACAAATCCATTCTAATGCAAATCTCCTCAGAGGACTGAGTGGGACTCAAACTTTCCCCTTGAACAAGTCCCAACACCCACTAGCAGATTCCACTGTTAACAAGCTTACCTCCAAGGCAGGCCTTCCCTTAAAATCTTTTCAATCAAGTGTTGACCAAAGGTAGAATTACATACTTTGTAAATTTCTGATATTCAGTGTTCATTTCTACCATACTTTTAAAATACCCTTCCACTTTTTAAAAGATTGATTTGTATACAAGCACCCATTCACACTGCACTTTAACCATGCACATTGTGCCCCAGACAATCTCTCATACACACTTTACTTCATATAATTAACTACCACCTATCCATGTCTATTTATCATACTGTCTCCACAAGACCCCAATGACCCACCCTTCACTCTGTCTCCTCCCCATACCAACCACCACTATCCCAGCTATCATTTCTCCTTTCCCCTTTTGTACTCATCTTTCCTTTCCCCCCCTTTTTTTTCTGTTTTCATGGAATAATTAATTTACTTCCTGTTTTATTTATACGCATTGTGTCTTATAAAATCTTTCTTTTATGCTGTTTCATACAATCATTAATACTCATTATGGTTTAAATAATGAATTACTATTGGTCTGTGCCTATTATTACACCAAGATGAAGAAAGAAAATAGAAGAAACACTAGGTTCAAAGATATTTTAGCACTGTCATGTTCTTCCCTGAAAGGAGGACCAGCTGGCACAGAGAAGGAAGATTGAAGACCTTACATACTTCAGCCATCTTCTCACCTTCTGTCTGGTTGCCAATAATTGTGTAGCATCACAGGATGCTATGATGTGGCTAAGACATGTCCAGCCTATAAGAGACCTTCCAGCTGCTGAAGCTCCAAATCCCCAGCCTGTACCATGTGAACTCTCCCCTACTCCAAGCAGAAGCATTACTCCAGATGAACCATTTTTTAATTGTTCTTTCTTCACTCAGAGAGTCAGTACATTTCTCATTTGAAGAGTAGGTTGGTGATCTTCCTTTCTGTGGAAACATCTGTGAGCCCAGCTGCTACACAGATATGTACTTACTGGTGTCTAAGGTCACATCCCTCTGAACAGATGGAGACTGGCCTAGAGACAGGGCATCTTAATTAAGGCAAACAATTGTCAGCTGCTGTCCAGCTCAGGATGACACCAGATTTAACAGAACGAGAGAATTAGATACTGTTCAGTCTTGTGTCATATGCATGATGTTGTTGTTGTAGTTATGTGCTCTCAAGTCACTTGCCACCAGTTCTGAACCCTGCTCTATCCTGAGCCAACCTTATAGTCTTTGACACCTCTATCTGCATTACCCCAGTCACTGAGTCAATACATCTCATCCAGGGTCTTTCTCTCTTTCACTGTCCCTCTACCCTTCCAAGCAAAATGCTTCTCCAAGGATTAGACCCTCCTAGAGATAAGACCCCGGAATAGATGGTATACCAATTGACATATTTCAGCTAACAGATGCTGCCGTGGATGTGCTCACCAAGTTGTGCCAAGAAGTCTGGAGAACAACCACTTGGCCAACTGACTGGAAGAGGTCAATATTTGTTCCCATCCCAAAGAAGGGCGACCCAACTGAGTATGGAAACTACAGAACAATATCATTGATTTCACATGCAAGCAAGATTCTACTGAAGATTATCCAACAACGACTGGAACAGTACATCAGCAGAGAACTGCCAGAAGTCCAGGCTGGGTTTAGAAGGGGTCGTGGTACTAGGGATATTGTAGCTGATTTTAGGTGGATCTTGGCTGAAAGCAGAGAATACCAGAAGAATGTCTATCTGTGTTTCATTGATTATGCAAAGGCATTTGACTGCGTGGATCATAACAAACTGTGGCTGACTCTGAGAAGAATGAGAATCCCAGAACATTTAATCATGCTAATGCGAAACCTATACTTGGACGAAGAGGCAGTCATCAGATCAGAACAGGGCAACACTGCACGGTTCAAAATTGGGAAGGGTGTACGTCAGGGATGTGTTCTGTCTCCATACCTTTTCAACCTGTATGCAGAGCAGATTATCCGAGAGCCGGGGCTCTATGAGGAGAGGCATGGCGTTAGGATTGGTGGACGATCTATCAACAATCTGCGTTATGCAGATGACACAACCTTGCTCGCTGTAACTGAGGAGGACCTCATGCACTTACTGCAGAGGGTCAAGGACTGCAGCCTTCAATATGGACTGAGGCTCAATGTCAAGAAGACAAAAATTCTCACCACTGGACCAATCGGTAGTATCAGGATGGATGGCGAAGAGATTGAGATTGTTCACAGCTTCAGTTTGCTCCACTCCACGGTCAACACTCTTGGCACCAGTAGCTAGGAAATAAAAAACCATATTGTGATGGGAAAGTCTGCTGTTAGGGACCTCTCCAAAATACTCAAGAGCAACAGTTTCTCTCTGGAGACTAAAGTCCGCCTGATACAGGTCATGGTTTTTGCAATCACTTGTTATGCATCAGAGAGTTGGACAATGACTAGGGAGGATAGAAGGAGAATTGATGCCTTTGAGCTGTGGTGCTGGAGTAGAGTATTGAATGTACCATGGACTGCCACGAAAACAAACAGATTCATCGTAGAGAGGATTAAACCAGGCTGCTCCTTGGAGGCAAGGATTCTGGGGCTTCATCTGACATACTTTGGACATGCTGTAAGGAGAGACAGGTCTTTAGAGAGGGACATCATGCTGGGTGGAGTAGAGGGACAGTGCAGGAGGGGAAGACCCTCTATGAGGTGGATTGATTCAGTGACTGGGGTACTCGGGATGGGTGTGTCAGCGGCATTGCGATTGGCACATGATAGAGCCGGGTTTAGGGCTGTTGTACATGGGGTCGCTATGAGTCGCAAATGACTCGATGGCACATAACAACAACAACAACAACAGAGATAAGCCTAAAGTATATCAGACAGAGCTTCAGAATCGTTGCCTTCAAGGAGCAACCTGGTTTCACCCTCACCATGATGAACTTATTTTCCCAGTAAACCATGGCATATTCAGTACTCTTCTTCAGCACCACAGCTCAAAAGCACCAATTCTCCTTCTATCATTGCTAGTCATTGTCCAACTTTCTGATGCATAGCAAGTAATTGCAAAGACCATGGCCTGAATCAGGCATGTCTTAGTCTCTAGACTAACAGATTCCTGACAGGAGACTTTTTCCAATACAATTTGTCTTTTATTTCCTGGCTGCTGGTACTAAAAGTGTTGATTGTGTAGCAAGTAAACTGAAACTGTTAACAATCTCAATCTCTTTACTGTCTATCATGATGCTGCCAATTGACCCAGTGGTGAGAATCTTTGTTTCCCTGATACTGAGTTTCAATCCATATTGAAGGCTGCAGTCCTTAACCACGTGCTGCAAGCACTTCATGTCCTTAGTTTTGGCAAGCAAGGTTGTATCATGTACATACTGCAGGTTTTTGATGAGTCTTCCTGCAACCCTAATGCCACATTCCTCTTCATACAGCCAAGCCTCCTGAGTTGTGTGTAAAACTGTGTGGTTTAAGAGGTTTTTTTAACAGATTTTTAAATAGATGACCAGGCTATTCTGTCTAGCTCATTTCAGTCAGAAGCTCTTTTCTAAGCTGCTCAGAACCATAGCAACACGTGAACTTCCACTGAGAGATTGGTAGAGCTATGCAGAAGGTATAATTGAATCTGGGTCTCCCTCATGAAAGGTGAAACTTCTACAGCAGAAAGAGGCAAATAGCAATTGACATAATCTGAATGGCAGTCCCTTTGAGAAAATAGAATGGGGACAGAGTAGAAATGATGACTCTTCAGAGTTTGGCTTGAGCACAGAAGTTTTCACTTAGTACTTAGCATGTCCCTTTGCTTTGGCTTCTTGGCACCCTAGTGCAATCCTAGCAAAGTTCCATGTGTCAAACATCCTTTATTTTGCAAACATTTAATATGTTTGGATACTAATCTGGAATAATCTGTCAATTATCATATACCAGAATCTCTTCCTTTTTTCTTTTAACAAAACTCTACAAAAATGTTTACAAAGCTCTTAAGTTTCCCAGAGTTCTCTAGTACTCATGAGCAGAACTCTTCATGTGCTGCTGAGTGTAGTGGTCCGTAACATTCCACAGGTACTGCAGACTTGAGGACTCTTTTGAGACAAAGCTTTCCACCAGACCCTTGCCCAGATCCTACACATAAAAGGCCAGATACAATTGTTAAGATACACAAGAATATTTTTCAAACTATAGCAAGCCTATTTTTAATTATATTTAAAATATGATTTTGTGATTCTGTTGTTGTTTTTAAAGCCTAAAGAAAACAAACACATTAACAAAAGGTATTGCATATTGGAAAGTAAAATGATGAAAAACACTGGACTGGAAGCTCATACCTCTGGATCCTCATCCCAAATTGCCAATAAAGAAAGCTGTTATCTTGGAACACCCCATTGTCATGAGAGTTGAGTTTCCTTGTTTTCTATAAAACAGTTGCATTTAGCCTATAATCTTGTACTGAAATTCTTAATAACACATTTTTGTTGTGTGCTGTCGAGTCACCTGTGACTCATAGTGACCCTTTACACAACAGCTCTGAAGTCTGCCCTATCCTGAGCCAGTCTCACTGACTCCAACACACATAATTCCATCACCCTGGTTATCATTTCAATACATCTCATCTGGGGTCTTCCTCTACTAGCTATTCCTCCATCCTTCTGAGCATGGTGTCCTTTTCCAAGGATTGGTCCATCCTGGCAACATGCCCAAAGCACATGTGATGGAGCTTCAAAATCCTAGCCTTCAAGAAGAAATTTGATTTCACCATCTCAAAGACAGATCTTTTTGTTCTCCTGACTGTCCATGGTATGATATTCTTCTCCAACACTATTACTCAAAGGCATCAATTATTCTGCTGTCAGCCTTAGTCATTATCCAGCTCTCTGAAGCTTAGCAAGTAATTGTGAAGACTATGGCCTGGATCAAGTGTGCCATAAGTCTCTAGACTGATGTCATTGCTCCTCAGTACTTTGGAGAGGTCTCTGACAGCAGATTTTTCCAATGCAGTTTGTCTTTTGATTTCCTAACTTCTGGTGCTGAGAGTGTTAATTGTGGAGCCGAGCAAGCTGAAACTGTTAACAAACTTAATTTCTTCTCCATCCTCATGGTGTTGTTATTTGGCTCAGTAGTAAGAATCTTTTTGTCTTCTTAACGTTTTGCTTCAATTCATATTGAAGATTTCAGGCGTTGACCTTCTGTAACAAATACTTCAGGTCCTCTTCAGTTTCAGCAAGCAGGGTTGTTTTATCTGAATGTGCAAGTTGTTGACAATTCTTTCTCTAATTCTGATGTCACATTCCTCCTTATAAAGCTCAGTCTTTTGAATGATCTGTTCTGCATATAGATTGAAAGGGTATGAAGACAGGACACATCCCTGATGCACTCCTTTACTGATTTTGAATCATGCAGTGTTTTCTTGCTCTGTTCTGATGATTGCCTCCTGGTCCAAGAATAAGTTTTTCATGAGCACAAGCCGTTGTTCTGGAATTCCCATTCTTCTCAAGGTTAGTCACAATTTGTTACAATCTACGTAGTCAGCATGTAAGTAACACATGTTGCTGTTCATTGCCTTTGTGTTTAGCAGGACTCATAGTGACCCTATCAACAAACGGTCTGAAGCCCCTCTGAAACTAAAGACATTTATTAGAGTTTCCAGAGGCAAGTTGTTTAGGAAGTGGATGCCACTCCTGCTTTCAATGCAGATAGAGAGATAGTCTGTGTATCTATGAATCTGTGTATCTATATACCTGTATCTGTATATCTCAACGACAATAAATAACAACTATTAGATTCTGTTAGTCAGGATTTTATTGTGGATTTTTATATCTATATTCATGAGAGATATTGGTCTATGGATTTTTCTATTTTAGTCGTGTCTTTACCTGGCTTTGGTATCAAGGATATGTTTGTTTCATAGAATGAGCTGGAGTTCTATTTTCTTCTATTTTCTTCTTATGTAGAATTGGTGACAGTTCTTCTCTGAATGTTTGACAAAATTCACTTATAAAACTGTCTAGACCAGGACTTTTTTTTATGTCATTTTCTTTGTCTGTTCCATTTCTTCTTTTGTAATTGGTCTATTCAGGTGTTTTATTTCAGTCTGTGTCACTTTAGGTAAGCTGTGACTTTCTAAGTGTCCATTTCCTCTAGGTTTTCATATTTGTTTAAGTATAGTCTTTCATACTATTCCATTGTTATCCTTTTCATTTTAGATGGTTCTATTGTAACATTGGCTCTTTCATCTATATTCAGATAATTTGTATCTTTTCTTTCTTTTCCTTTGTTAGTTTTGCTAGTGGTTTGTCAATTTTATTGAACTTTTCACAAAATCAAAATCTGGTTAAACCATTCACATTCAGCGTAATTACTGAGTTATTGTTATTGTTATTGTTATTGTTACTTGCTGTCAAGTAACTTGTGACTCAAAGCAACCCTATGTACAACAGCCCCAAACCCTGCTCTGTTCTGTGTCAATCACACCGTCTCCAACAGATTCACCCCGATTATCCCTGTCACTGACTCAATCCACCTCATAGAGGGTCTTCCTCTCCTGCACTGTCCCTCTACCCTCCGAAGCATCATGTCCCTCTCCAAGGACTGGTCTGCCCTTGCAATATGTCCAAAATATGCCAGCCGAAGCTTCAGAATCCTTGCCTCCAAGGAGCAACCTGGTATAACCCTCTTCAAGACGAACCTGTTAGTTTTATTAGCAGTCCATGGTATATTCAATGCTCTTCTCCAGCACCACAGCTCAAAGGCATCAGTTCTTGTTCTATTCTCCACAGTCATTGTTCAACTCTCTGATGCATAACAAGTGATTGCAAAGACCATGGCCTGTGTCAAACATACCTTAATCTCCAGAGTGACACCATTGCTTTTCAGTACTTTGGAGAGGCCCCTAACAGCAGATTTTCCCATTACAATACATCTTTTAATTTCCTGGCTGCTGTTACCAAGAGTGTTGACTGTGGAGGCAAGCAAATTAAAGCTGTGAACAATCTCAATCTCTTCACCATCCATCCTGATGCTTCTAATTGGTCTAGGGGTAATAATCTTCATCTTCTTAATACTGAGCTTCAATCCATATTGAAGGTTGAAGTCGTTGAACCCCCACAGCAAGTGCTGCAGGTCCTCCTCAGTTTCAGCAAGCAGGGTTGTGTCATCGTCATAACAGATTATTGATAGATCTTCCACCAATCCTGATGCCACAACTCTCCTCATAGAGCCCAGCCTGCTGGATAATTTGTTCTGCATATAGGTTGAAAAGGTACAGAGATAGGATACAGCCCTGGCATACACCCTTTCCAATTTTGAACTATGCAGTATTTCCTTGCTCTGTTCTGATGACTCCCTCTTGGTCCAAGTATAGGTTTCATATTAGCATGATCGAGTGTTCTGGGATTCCCATTTTTCTCAGAGTCAGCCACAGTTTGTTATGATCCACACAGTCAAATGCCTTTTCATAATCAATGAAACAAAGATAGATATTCCTCTGGTATTCCCTGCTTTTAGCTAAGATCCATTTAACATTCGCTATATTACCAGCCTGCACTTCTGGCAGTTTTCCGTTGATGTGCTTTTCCATTCGTTTTTGGAGAATATTCAGCAGAATCTTGCTTGCATGTGATATTAGTGATATTCAATAATTTCCACACTCTGTGGGACCACCTTTCTTTGGAATGGGAACAAAGATAGATCTCTTCCAGTCAGTTGGCAAAGTGATTGCTTTCAGTTTTCTTGGCACAACTTGGTGAGCATATCCATATCTGTTAGTTAAATATGTCAATTGGTATACCATCTATTCCTGGAGCATGATTTTTTGCTATTTCCTTCTTCCTTCATCACCATAGGCTCTTGCTCATATGTTGTTTCATTAAATTCTTCTGCGTCTGCCAATTCCTTTTGATACAGTGACTCAATATATTCTTTCCGTCTTCTTTTAATACTTCCTGGGTCATTTAATATTCTGCCTAAAGCATCCTTGATTATAGTAACTCGAGGTTTGAATTTGTTCTTCAGTTTCTTGAGCTTAAGAAATGCTGAGCAAATTCAACCCTTTTGATTTTCTGATTCCAGCTCCTTGCACATTTCATTGTAATATTTTACTTTGTCTTCCTGCACTGCTTTTTGGAGTCTTCTGTTCTGCTCTTTAGTATCTTTAATTCTTGCTTCTGCTTTGGATTCTCTGCACTCCAGTGCAATGTTCAGAGTTTCTTCTCACATCCATTTTGGTCTTTTCTTCCTCCTCTGTCTTTGTAATGACCATTTGCACTCTTCTTGGATGATACCTTTGATATACTCCCACAACAGGACATTGTACCTTTGCTTGGGAAACATTACCACTAAACTGAAGAGATACTGGTCACAGGATAAGAAATTGTCAGCAGCTGACATGTTTGGAATCACAGAAGCCAAAAAAACTTCAGATATAAGCTATCAGATCAAGGGCTGGACAATGGGAGACAGGTTTTAAAGGGAGTGGGTAAAAGTGGATGGGTATCCTGGTGGATAGTGGATGGAATTATTGAGAGGCAAGGTTTTAATGTTATTATTTTGTTTCATTCATTTTGGTGTTGTTGCTGGTCAATTTGGTCCACCCTGCTTTCTGTGGTATCTCTAAGAGAAGAACTTCTCTCAGTATTTTCAGCAACGCTGGTCTTGTTTTCACAAACTCCCTTAGTTTCTGCTTTTCTGAGAATATGTTGGTCTCACCTTCATATTTGATGGACAGTATTGCTGGGTACAGTATTCTTGGCTGATAGTTTTGTATTCTTTGAGTGTTCAATATAAGTCATCCCACTGTCTTCATGCTCACATGCTTTCTGCTGCGAAATGGTCATTTAAATTTATTTTCCATAGCTGCTTCTAGAAATCTTATCTTTGTTTCTGGCAAATTTGACTATGATATGCCTTGATTTTTTAAACATTTTATTTTTAGTCTATTCTATATAGTGTTTGCTCTTCTTCTTTAATATCTATTCTCTCATTCTCCATTATGCCTGGAAAGTTTTCTTCTAGTAATTCTTCCCAACTTTCTCAATGTCTTTACTTACTTCTTCCTGTTCTAGGATTTGTATTATGTGCATGTTATTCCTCTTGTTGGTGTTCCACATTATTCTTAGCCTTCATTTTCCTTCTGCTTTTTGTTCTAGAAGAAAAATAGTGACAAATCAATTTTGTATTTCACTGGCTCTATGTTTCATCTCTTCAACTCTATTCATATATCCCTCCAACTTGTTGATAGTATTTGAAATATTGGTTCTCATATTCTGGATTGTGATTTTTTTTCTTTACCCAGATCCTCTAAAGCCTTGTTTGCTTTATCTGTATTTAGGATTTCTTTTGTTTGTTTTTTGGTGAACTTTTTGGGTTTTGCTTACAAAGTCCTGTAATTCTTAGAGTTCATCTTATATCCATTGAACATATTCAATTATTGTTCTTTTGAATTCTTTGTCATAAAATTCCATCAGACTTTCTGGCTTCAGGAAAGCCATTGACACTATGTAACTTTTTGTGGGTGACATCTTGTTTTGGGTTTCTATAAGATGTAGGGTAGTTTGCTTCTTCTGTGTAATTTCTGTGGTAGAGTTTTTCATGCCTAGTCATTAATAGGCTCTTGGTCTGATAACCTTGACTCATTAACTTAATGATCCTGGCAAGGATGTGGTAGCTATGCTGCCTGACTGTCTCTCTGATTCTTTGTACTCAAGGGAAGACTTGCTTCAGCTGGGGAGAGATATGGCATGTGAATTAACAGCCTTCTCTATCAGGCAATAGTTGCAGTAGATTCAAAAGATCTGTAGCTCAAGGGAGCTCAAACTCTGAAAAGGGAAATAAATTTCTTCACCTGTGATATTGGTGCTCCTGGAGCAGTTCAGAGAGGCAGCAGTGGGACTAGGTCCTCCAGGTGATGGGAATAGGGCATCTAGGTGGTGGAACCACAGTCTAATGATCTCAACAGGAGAGCAGTCCAGGCCACACTAAGGAACTTTTAAGGCAGCAAGATGCCTTAATAATAATGGGCCACTTGAATGGAAAAGTTAGGAAAAAGGAAGGAGGATCAGTGCTTGGAAAATCTGGACTTGGTGACAGAAATGGAGCTGGAGATAGAATGGTAGAATTCTCTGCATTCAATGATTTATTCATTGCAAATACTTTTTATAAGAAACACAACTGCAGGCTATACACATTGATTTCACCTGATGATAGGCATAGGAACCAGAAAGATTACATTTGTGGAAAGAATCGATGAAAAAGGTCAGTATCAGCAGTGAAAAGTAGGCCAGGTGCTCTTTGTGGAACAGTCCACCAACTACTCATATGCTAGTTAAATCTGAAGTTAAAGAAAATAAATTCAAATCTATAGGAACCAAAATTTGACCTTGAGTCTATCCCACTCCAATTTCAAAACCATCTCAGGAAGAAGTTTCATGTCTTGAACTCTAGTGAGCAAAGACGAGATGATCTATGGGAGGATATAAAAAAAAATATCATCCATGAAGAATGCAAAAGGTCTTTATAAAGGTAGATGAGGAATAAAAGTCCAAGAGGGATGTCAGAAGAGACTCTAAATATTGCACTAGAATGCTGAGAAGCCAAAAAGAAGGGAAGAAATAAAGAAATTAAGGAGTTGAACACAAGATTTCAAAGGGCAGCATGGAAGACAAAGTGGAGTATTGAAATGTACAAAGAGCTGGAGTCATAAAATCCAAAGCGCCGAACTCACTCAGTATTTTTTAAGCTTAAGGAATTAAAAAAACCTCAAGATTCACGTTGCAATACTTAAGAATGCTTTCGGCATAATATTAAATGATCTAGGAAGCATTAAAAGAAGATGAAAGAAGTATACAAAGTCACTGGGTGACATAGAAGAATTTAATAAAACAATCTATGATCAAGAGCCTACGGTGATGAAAGAAGAAATGCAAACTGCTCTGAAAGATGTGACAAAAAACAGGACCACAATCATTGACAGAATACCAAATGACATAGTTCAACAAACAAATGCTGCCCTGGATGCACTCACCAAGTTGTGCCAAGAAATCTGGAGAACAATCATCTGGTCAACTGACTGGAAGAGATCTATATTTGTTCTCGTTAAAAAAAAATGTGATCTGACAAAGTGCAGAAATTATCAAACAATACCACATGCAAGCAAGATTGTGCTCAAAATTATTCAAAGAAAAACTCAAACAGCACATTCATAGAGAACTGCCATATGTGCGCGCTGGGTTTAGAAGAGGCCTTGGTACTAGGAATATTATAGCTAGTGTTAGATGGATCTTGGTGAATGCAGAGGTACTAGAGAAATATCTGTGTTTCATTGACTATGCTTGTTTCAATGACTATGTTTCATTTAACTATGTGCATCACAACAAACTGTGGCTAACTCTGAGAAAAAAGGAAATATAAGAACATTTGATTGTGCTTATGTGAAAACTATACTTTGGACCAAGGTGCAGTCATCAGAACAAAACAAGGACATACTGCAGGATTCAAAATCGAGAAGAGTGTACACCAGTAATGTGTCCTATCTCGGTACCTTTTCAATATATGTGCAGAAAAGATTATCAGGAATGCTGGGCTGTAGGCAGAAGAATGTGACAACAGCCTACGTTATGCAGATGACACAACCCTTCTTGCTGAAACTGAGGACAACCTGAAGTGCTTGCTGCAGAAGGTCAAGAATTACAGCGTACAATATGGATTGAAGCTCAATATTAAGAAAACAAAGATTCTCACCACTAGGCGAATTGGCTGCATTCTGAGAGACGGTGAAGAGATTTAGACTATTAACAGCTTTAGTTTGCTTGGCTCCACAATCACCACTCTTGGTACCAACAGTCATGAAATCAAAAGATTTTTTGCAGTGTGAAAGTCTGCTGTATGAAGAGCAACAAATGTCAGTCTGGAGACTAAGGTGTGCCTGATCCAAGCCATAGTCTTTGCCATTACTTGCTGTGCACCAGAAAATGGGAAAATGACTAGAAATGATAGAAAGACCATTGATCCTTTTGAGCTGTGGTTCTGGAGAAAAGTATTGAATTACCATGGGCTGCTAAGAGAACAAACAGGTTTGTTCTGGAGAGGGTGAAACCAAGGGGCTTCTTGGAGGAAAGGATTCTGAAGCTCCATGTGATGTACTTTGATATGTTGCAAGGAAGGACCAGCCCTTGGAGAGGGATGTCATGCTTGGAAGGATGCAGGGACAGTGCAACACATGAAGACCCTTCATGAGATACATTGATTCAGTGACTGGGGTAATATGGTTAGATGTGTCAGAAACAATAATGTTGGCACAGGATAGAGTAGGTTTCAAGGCTATAGGGTTGCTATGAGGTGCAAGTGCCTCAATGGTACCTATCAGTAACAACAACCACCTAGCTAATCTACTGAAGAGATCCACAGTGCACAGTGATAACATGGCAGTGGCAACATGCTAGGGCAGGCTTTTGAGCTGTTTTACATAGGGTCTCTGAGTCACAGACAACTCAACGTCATGTAACAACAGCATTCATGGATAATATGTATGTATAGATATGTGTGTATAATGATGTATGTCTACATAGATGTGTGTTTATAGATATGTGTACATGTATGTATAGATGTGTGTGTTTGTGTAGGTTATTGTTGTTATGTATCATTGAGTTGACTACAACTCATAATCCATCTCATCCAGGGTCTTCCACTCTTGCACTGTTCCTCCTTTCTTCCAAGAATGATATTCTTCTCCAAATACTGATTCCTTCTGGCAGCATGCCCAAAGTATTAGAGACAAAGCTTCAAAATCCTTGCCTCTAATAAGCAGCTTGATTTCACCCTCTTCAGGACAGACCTATTCATTTTCTTGGCAGTTCAATGACTGTTCAATACTCCTCTCTAGCACAATTAAAATCAATCCTTTTGGCATATTTAGTAATGATCCAGCTTTGAGGCATAGCAAGTAGTTGCAAAGATGATGGCCTGAATCAGACATACCTTAGTCTCCAGATTAAGCATCATTGTTCTTCAGTACTCTAGAGAGGTCGCTGAGAGCAGATTCTAATAATGTAATCTGTGTTTTGATTTCCTGCCTACTGATGCCAAGTGTTGATTGTGGAAACAAGCAAGCTGAAATTGTTGATCATCTCAATCTCTTCTCCATCTATCATGGTGCCGCCAGTTAACCCAAGAGTGAGAATCATTGTGTTGAGCTTCAATCTATATTGAAGATTATAGTCTTTGACTTCTGCAGTAAATGCTTCAGGTCCCCCTCAGTTTTCACAAGTAGGCTTGGGTCATCTACATAACATAGGTTATTGTTAAGTCTTCTTCCAATCCTGATGCCACATTTCTTCTCATAAAGTCCAGCCTCCTGAATGATCTGTTCTGCATATAGGTTGAAAAAGTATGGAGACAGGGCACATACCTGATGCACTCCTTCCTGATTTTGAACCAGGCAGTGTTTCCTTGTTCTGTTCTGAGAGTCCTGGCCCAAATATAGGCTTCATATAAGCACTATCAAATGTTCTGGGATTCCCCTTCTTTTCAATGTTGGCTACAATTTGGAGTGATACACACAGTCAAATGTCTTTACAAAGGAACACAGATACCATTCTTCTTATACTTTCTCCTTTCAGTCAATATTGATCTGACATTGACTCTGATGACCTTAGTACCACAGCCTCTTCTATATATCCAGCTTGTGTTTATGGTAACTCTCTGTCAATATACTGTCCCAGTTCTTTTTTAATGATTTTCAGCAGGATTTTGCTTGCATAAAGCATGTGTATAAGTAATATTGTTAAAAAATTTCTATACTTGTCGAATCACCTCTTTTTGAAAGCAAATAAATATTGATCTCCTCCAGTCAGTTGGTCAGGTAGCTGTTCTCTTGTTTGTTTTTTTTTAAATAATCATGAGTACATTCAGGACTGCATCTGTTTTTTGAAATATGTCAATGCTGTTGTTGTGTACCATTGAGTTAGAAGTGACCGATAGCTGACCTTCTGGTTGGTTTTCAGAGGCAGTTAATTACCTGGAAGGAAATTGCTCATCCTTCTTCCATGAAGCACCTGGTGGATTCAAATCGCTTAACTATGGGACTGCAGTGCAACTTCTTGCCACTAGACTACCTATGACTCTTCTGCCCAATATATGTGGGATAAATGATACTTGGTTAATTCTTTTGACAGTTCATAGTACATTCTTTGTCAGTACCACTTTCAAAGACTCTTCTTTGGTCTTCTTTATCCATTTATCATCCTAGATAAGCCTTTACTCAAAGTTACACAGCAGTATTGTCCAATCAGCACCACCCTCATGAGGCTCAGTGAGATGGCCTGATTATATAGTCTCTTTGCTCTGCAACTCTTCTGGCTTTTTCACCATGTAGCAAACTCTATGAAAGTATTTAAGGTAACACCAAAACATCTGGTTGCTTGGTGGCTTAGTACATGATGCGGTGGGCAAATGTACAGCCTTGGAAAACTGCTGTACATCAGCATTAACTCCTAGGCAGTAGGCTTGGTTGTTTAAGATAAAATTGAGGTGCTGCCATTATTCACAAATGTGTTCTATGGGAAGAAGCTGTATGAATTATTTGTAAAGGTGTTCTGATCTTTGTGTTGGTTTTTCTTTTTTAAATATTCATCTCCCCTTCCCCTCTCTTCTCATCCCTGTTAGTTCTAAAAGTTGGTCATCATTCTTTCTAAGCAACTCATAGTTGGTTTTGCGGAAGATTGTTCCAGGCAGATCTATAACCCTACAAGAGGAAATGTAAAAGTTAAAAGCTAAATCGTGTGATGCATCTAACATTAGTTATAATATTCCTAGTAACACAGCCTCTCCTAAACCCAGCCTGTGCTCCTGGCAGTTCTCTGTTGATATTGTTCCAGTATTTTTGGATATTTTTCAGAAGAGTCTTGCTTGCATGTGATATTAATGATAATGTTCAAGAATTTCCTAACTCTTTTGGGTCATCTTTCCTTGGAATGGGAACAAATAGAGATCTCTTCCAGTCACTTGGCCAGGTGGTTGTCCTCCAGATTTCTTAGCTGAAAGTGGAGAGTACCAGAGGAACACCTATCTACATTTCACTGATTATGCAAAAGCATTTGACTGTGTGGATCACAACAAACTGTGGCTAACTTTGAGAAGAATGGGACTCCCACAACACTTGATTGAGATTATGCAAAACCTATACTTGGAACAGGAATGAGGCAGTCTTCAGAACACAGAAAGGAAACACTGCATGGTTCAAAATCAGGAAAGGTGTATGCCATGGAAGTGCAACTCCATACATTTTCAATCTATATGCAGAGCAGATTATTCAGGAGGCTGGGCTGTATGGAGAAGAATGTGGCATCGGAATTGGAGGAAGACTTATCGACCTGTGTTATGCAGATGGCACAATATTGCTTGCTGAAGCTGAGGAGGACTTGAAACACTGGCTGCAGAAGGTCAAACACTGCAGCCTTAAATAAGAATTGATGCTCAACATAAAAAAAAAGATCCTCACCACTAGGCCTATTGGCAGCATCATGATTGAGGTGAAGAGATTGATATTGTTAAGAGATTTAGTTTGCTTGGCTCTGTAATCAACACTCTTGGTACCAGTTGCTAGGAAATCAATTGAATTTTGTTGGGAAAGTCTGTGATCAGGGACCTCTCTAGAGTACTGAAGAACAATGATATCAGTATGGATACTAAATTTGCTTGATCCAGGTCATGATCTTTGCAATTATTTGCTATGGAACAGAAAGTTGGACAATGATTAAGGATGATAATGTGGGAAGACAAATTTCATACTAAATATTTATAATAAACCAAATTCTATATCAGGATATGAAGGAGGTATGGATACAAGCTGGAATTCACCCTGAAGCACTAAGGCAGACTTAACATGTTTTCAAGGGTATACACTAAGGCAAACCTTAAGTATTTACATGATTCTTGTATTTGCTAACCCTTCCTCCTGAGTCAAGCATAAGGTTTTCAATAGAAAGGGTTTATCTTCATTTACGCAGAATTCTCTTTGTGATTTGCTCACTGGCAATTTTCAATAAAGGTGAAGGGAAGCTGACTTCAGCACTTTAGTTGTTTGAACTGCTCACCCCCTGCTTAATCTCTGTTTACCTATACATTCTTGGTGTTTTGTCTCATTATTAATATGCTTTACCCTCAGTCAACAACAGATGATAGAAGGAGAATTGATGCCTTTGAGCTGTGGTGCCGGAGAAGAGTATTGAAAATACCATGGACTTTTAGGAGAACAAAGAGGGTTGTTCTAAAGGGGTGAAACCAGGCTGCTCCTTGGAGGCAAGGATTCTGAAGCTTCATCTGACATATTTTCAGCATGCTTGAAGGAGTGACCAATCCTTGGAGAGGGACATTATGCTTGGGATGGTGGTATCACTAGAGAAGAAGACCCTCAATGACATGGATTAATTCCTTGTTTGGGATATAGGGGGTAGAGCAGGGTTCATAGCTGTTGAACATAATAAGGCCACTATAAGTTGCAAGCAGCTTGACAGCACATAATAATAATAAGATTATGATGTTACTTATTGGTCCACCTTTTTGTTTTATTGAAGGTGAAATGTAACCAATACTAAAGTCTAAAGCCTGTGTTCTTAAACTTCCATAGTAAGTGCTTCAAGTCTTCATATTCTGCAAGTAAGATTGTACCATCTGTATGTTATTAAGATGTCTTTCTCTGATCCTGATGCCACATTATTCTTCATATAGTCCAGTTCCTAGAATAATATGCTCAGTATACAGACTGAATTGGTTTGGAGAAAGCACACAACCCCAGTGCACACATTTCCTGATTTTAAACCATGCAGTTTTCCATTGCTCTATTCAGATATCTGCTTCTTGATATATGTGTAGTTTTTACATTATTATTGACATTGTATGGCAATTTCCATGTTCTGTTGGATCACCTTTTTTTCAGACTATAAACAAATATTAATTTCTTCCAGCCAGTTGACCAGGACATCTTCGTCCATATTTATTGACAGAGCCTGGTAAGCACATTCAGGGTTGCATCTGTTTCTTGAACTTGTCAATTGGAATTTTAAAAATTCTTGAAGCCTTATTTTTCACCACTGCCTTCAATGTAGCTTAGACTTTTTCATTACTATTGCTTCTTGATAATAATGCTATCTCTGAAATTTGGCATAGTGACTCTATGCAATATTTCCATCTTCTTTTAAAGTTTCCTGCATTGTTCAAGATTTTGCCCATAAAATTCTTCAGTTTTGCATGTTGCATTGTTTTCTCAGTGCAACTCAAAGCTTGAATTTATTCTTCAGTTCTTTCAGCTTGAGTGATTCTGAATGTGTTCTTCATTTTTGGTTTTGTTTTAGGGATTTTTTTAATGTTTTTTTTTAAATAATGGTCAATGATTTTCATATAATAATATATTGACAGTATGTTTTATTCATATACATTGTATTTTATACAATCTTTCATTTACATTGTGTTTCATACATTTGTATACATTCTATTTTACAGTATTTCTTATACTAGTTTATTTACAAACTTCGAATACATTGTTTTTCACGCCAGACCATATTTCCCTCATACCCCATCAAATTGTATTATTCCATGATCAATCCTCCCCTACATCACATCCTCACCCCTCTACTTCCACCCTCCCCTCCTTTGGATTCTCTTACTTATTCTACAATAATGGTTTTATACAGTATGTGTCCTTATGGGAATGAACTAGTTCACTGAGCATAATACCAGTTTCTCCCAAGTTAGGTAATAATTTACAAAATCATTGTTCCTGTGAGCAGTGTGGTATTCCATTGTGTGGATATACCATAATTTTCCAATCTATTGGATTGTGGTTGGACATTTGGGATGTTTGAATGTTCTTGAAATATTTAATAACACTATTATGAACATTGGTGTACTAGTCTCTATTTGTGCCTCAGTTCTCATTTCCTTGGGATATATTCCAATGGAATAGCTGGGTCATATGGAATTTCTATGTTCAGCTTTTTGAGGAAATGACAAACTGTCTTCCAGAGTGGTTGTACCATGTTACAATCCCACCAACAATGTTTAAGGGTTCCTTATCTTACCACATTCTCTTACTCTCTTGTTATACTTTTCCACTGCTACTGGAGTGAGATGGTATTTCTTTGTAGTTTTGATTTGCATGTTTCCTATTGCCAAAGATTTGGAACATTTCTTCATATGTTTATTGGCCATTTGAATATGTTCCTTTGTGAAAAGTCTTTCCATGTGTTTTGCCCATTGTGTAATTGGGTTATCAGTCTCTTTCTTGTAGAGGCTCAGGAATATTCTGTAAACTTTCATTATAAGATACTTGTCTGAGGAGAGATCCAAGATGGCGGCAGAGGCAGAGACAGCGTGGTGAGCTGCAGGAGCAGCGAACCACTAAAAGCAGGGCCATTATGGCCTTCCACAGACTTCGGCTTATTGATAATTGAACACTTAAACAGTTGATGACTGGCCCTCAGTGAAGATCGAGGCTCAACAACAGGAATTCAAGGATTCCCAAGGAGAAATGGGTGAGTCTCGTGGCTCTCAAGCCCCCACCCCCCTGCAGAGCCCTCGCTGCGCCACACAGCCACTGTAGCTCCATGAGGCTTTCACAGCCGTTCCGGATTCCCTCACCCAGGATGGATGCTGGGCACCAGCCCTCCTCAAGACTGGTACAGTGAAGCCACCACACTGCCGCAAGGGGGACTTGGTCTGGAAAGAATTCTTGGAGCCAGGATGGTGGCTATGAGGGAAGCAGGGGCCCTCCGGCCGCCTGCACAAGAGGGGCTGCACACCAGCCGAGCACCTGTGCGGTGGGGTGGGGGGGAGTGCCCCCAACGGCCACTTTTGCTGGGGGGGCCGCGTGCCTCCCACAGGCCTCCTGTGCTGGGGGGATGCGCGCCCCACTGGCCACCTGTGTAGGAGGTGGGGGATGGGATGCCTGACCGCCATCTGCAGGTTTGGGTCTCCTTGGACAGGCCAAAGAAGACAATTACCTATGCATTGGACAGGCCAAATAAGAAGATTACCTATGCATTAGACAGGCCAAAGAAGATGATTACCTATGCATTGGACAGGCCCAAGAAGATGATTACCTATGCAATGGATTGCTGAAAGTCACTGTGAGTCTGATGACCTTAACAGTGGCAACATGCACAAGAGGACTGACATCCTAAATGCACCACATATTTTGTTCTGTTGAATGCTTCTGCCAAAATATGGTTAGACCTGGGGGGAGTCTGTTCACAATTCTCAGGTTCCCTTTATCATATATAAAGGGGGAGAGGGCAGTGACACCTACTTCAAAATATAGTATGACGACTTATGGGGGGTGGGTAAAAGTAGTAGTGCTGGAATTGGAAACACTATCCCTGACCACAGAGTCCTCAATCAGGTGAGGGGACCAGACTTGGATAGGGGCAATTGGAGGGGGACTATACTAGCCAGCTCCTGGGGGATGTTGCCTTGCTCGGGATGGGCTGCTCTCGGCCCCTGGCTCGGGCCAGCCATCGCGGCCCCCTGCCCGGGGTGGGCTGCCCTCGGCCCCCAGCTTGGGGTGAGCCGTCGTGGCCCCCTGCCTGGGGTGGGCTTCCCTCAGACCTCTGCCCGGGGAGGGCTTCCCTCAGCCCTCTGCCAGGGGCAGGCAGCCCTTGGCCCCCAGCTTGGGGTGAGCTGTCCTGGCCTTCTGCCCAGAGCAGGCTGCATTGGCCCCCGGCTCGAGGCAAGCCATCACGGCCCTCTGCCCAGGGCGGGCTGCCCTCGGCTTGGGGTGAGCTGTGGCAGCCCTCAGGGTGAACTCTTCAGTCGCCAGTTTGTGCCATTGTCCCCAGATTGACTCCTGGGTGGTGAAGGAGAAAAAAAAGAAAAAAAGAATGCCTAGGGTATCCAATGTTACCTAGGCCACCTTCTGCCACCCTCCCTCCCAGTAAACCTGAAAGCAACACCCTCAAAGCCCTTCTATTTGTAACTCACAAGTTTGTTCTCTCTAGGTTTACTCCCTTTTCTATAGGTAACCTTAACTCTGAGTTTTACTCCAGAATTGACCCTGAACCCAGCGTCAGTGACAAAAAGGAAATA
>NW_006400048.1:318841-319561 GCF_000299155.1 Elephantulus edwardii | reverse complement strand
CAGCTCTGCAACTGCATCCTGGCCCATCCTCACCCTTCTGCCCCCAACCCTCACCTCCTTGTACCCCCAATATGTTTTTCCCAATTAAAGAAAAAAGATACTTGTCTGAACTGGTATTGCCAAATGTTTGTTCCCAGTTGGTAGGTTTTCTTTTCACTCTGTTGGATAAATGTTTTGATGCTCACAGGGATTTCATCTTTAGAAGGTCCCATTCATCAATTTTATCCTCTTAAGAGTGTTCATTTCTGACTGTATTTGGTAGTCTCTTTATACCATAGACTAGGCCTTCAAATCTTGCTCCCAATTTGTATCTTAAGAACCTTACGGTTTAGGGATTAGTCCAAGGTCTCTGATTAATTCCAAGGTCTCTTCACCTTGAGCTGAATTTTGTGTATGATGTGAGATGTGGATCCTGTTTTAGCTTTCTGCAGGTAGCAATCCAATATTGCCAGGATGGGTTGAAGAGGTTGTCATTTCCTCACTTGATATGTTTTATTTTGAGGTTGAATATCAGTTGATCATAGATTGAGAGGGCTATTTCTGGCTTCTTGATTCTGTTCCATTGGTCTATTTGCCTGTCATAGTACCAATACCATGCTGTATTGGTTACTACCACTATATAGTAGGTTTTGAGGTCAGAGAGTGCTTTGACTACCACTTCATTATTTTTTTTTCTTCAATGAAGTATTTTGCTTATTGGTATCTCTTCCTTTCCAAATA
>NW_006400048.1:286873-295658 GCF_000299155.1 Elephantulus edwardii | reverse complement strand
ATCTTTTGTTGCTAAAACAAGTCAAGGTGCTCCCGTTTAAGGACAAGTTAATTGCCCAGACATGTAGGCACTGGTGTAGAGCAAAATTGGGTGAGGCAGGCAAAGGGTTGGGTGATCGCAAGGGCAGGTCAATCACTTGGAGGACCTTGCTCAAACCTCTGCTGTCTCAGTGTGCTCACGGCCAGGGTCTTCACTCAAATTCCTGCTCTCCGTTTCCTACCCAATGGTTTTCTCAGTGTTCCCTGCCTGGTGGCACTTATGCAGGTGCCCTCACACAACAACCCCTGCTCCAACAGTGTCCTGGATCCGACCAGATCTGAAAAGTCAAGATAAAATTCCCACCAACCCACTAGCCTCTCGCTGGTCTGCAGAGTTCACAGAAGCCAGCTGGCTGGCTCATTTTTTGCAGTTGGTGTAGCCCAAGAAACTCGGCCAAATTCCCCACCTGTAGGCATGCCCTTAGGTGCTCTCCTGGGTAATCAGCAATGCCCCAGTAAACACAGATAAGATCCTACTGGCCTTTCTCCTGCCAGGCTAGTTCCACAACAGCTCCAGGTGATGGCTGGATCCAAGGTGGTGCCCTGAGGTCACAGGGCTGTGGTGGTGGCTGAGGTGTGTGGTTGTGGAGCTGCAAGGGGGTGGAGGAAGGGGAGGAAAGCAAGGAACTAGAGGGGTAAGGAGCACAGGGCTTGGACAGTATCGCCAAGAGGTGGGGGCAGAGCCTGGGCGCTGCTGGGGGTTTATGCAGCAGCACCCTGTGTGTTGGGGGGTCACACAGTTGCAGGCTGCAGGGGGGTCACACAGTTGTGGGTAGTCTTTTCTCCTCTGGGGTCTTTGTTCCTCTGGAGTTCCGAGGTTGGTGGCTGACTGTTGTTCTTCCTGGGTCTCTTCCGGGCCTGTCTGTTGGCGGAGCCCCATCTGGCGGTGGGCCGAAGTTCTTCCATCTGGCGGCGGGTGGAAGTTCTTTCATCTTGTTGTTGGCTATTGTAAATGTTACTGTTTTCTTGATTTCCTTCTCTGAGTTCTTTTTGTTTCTGTAGAAACTAAGTTTTGGATCTTGATCTTATATCCTGCCGCTCTACTAAATTAATCTATTAACTCTAAACAGTCTTTTTGTTGAGTCCTTGGGGTTTTCTGTATATTACCATATCACTTGCATAAAGTAATAGTTTAACCATTTCTTTCCTAATCTGGATGCCTTTTATTTCCTTCTCTTGCCATATATTGCCCAAGTAAGCACTTCTGATACAATATTGAATAGAAGTGGTGACAGTGGGCATCCTTGTCTGGTCACTGTTAGCAAGGAAAATACTTTCAGTCTTTCTCTATTGAGAAATTATGTTGACTCTTGGGTTTTACCTGTGTGCTTTTGACTATGTTGAGGAAAATTCCTTCTATTCCAACTTTGTTGAGTGTATTTATCAGGAACAGGTTTTGGATTTTGTCAAATGATTATTCTGAATCAATTTAGTTCATGTTGTCTACTTTGTTAATATGGTGAATTATTTTGACTGTTTTTCTTAAATTGAACTATCCTTGCATACCTGTTATGAATTCCACTTGGTCATGGTGAATTATTGTTTTGATGTACTTTTGGATTCCATTGGCCAGGATTTTGTTAAGGAAATTTACATTCATATTCATGAGAGATATTGGTCTATAATTTTCTTTCTTGATCATATTTCTTTGCCTGGTTTTGGTATTAGGATTATGAGTTTGGTATCTGTATTGGGATTGTGTTGAACATGTAGATTGCTTTTGGTAGGATCGTCATTTTCACAATATTGAGTCTTCCTATCCATGAACATGGTACATTTCCCCCATTTATTTAGGTCTTGCTTCCTGGAATGACTCTGGAAGTGTTTATTTTTTCAATTTTTTGAAATAAGTTAAATAGAATTGGTGATAAACTTTTCTATAAATATTTGGTAGAATTCAGCAGTGATGCCATCGTGTCCAGGACTTTTCTTACGGGGAAATCTTTTTATAACCTTTTCAATTTCTTCTTGTCAATTAAGGTAGGGTATGCATTTCAAGGAATTTGTCCATTTCCTCTAGGTTTTCTAATTTATCAGAGTATAGCTTTTCATAGTAATCTGATCTTCTTTATTTAATTTCATCTGTTTCTGTTGTGATGTTACCTGTATCATTTCTTAATTGAATTAACTATGTCTTTTTTTTTTCATTTGTTAAGTTTGTCAGTAGTTTGTCAATTTTATTGATCCTTTTTTAAAAAAAAACAAACGATTCTTGGTCTTATTGATGGCTTCAAATGCTTTTTTCTGTTTTCCATCTTACTGATTTAAGCTCTTGTCCTTACAATTTCTTTTCTTCTAGAGGATGTAGGATTAGACTGCTGTGTTGTTCTATTTGATGGTGTTAAGTTAGATCGTTGATTCTTATTCTTTTTTTTATGTTTGTGCCTATTGCTGGGGCTGCAGAGGTTTTGGTAAGTTATATTTTCATTTTTATTTGTTTCAAGAAACTTTTTAATTTCATTCTTTATTTCTTTTTAACCCAATCATGTTCTAGCAGAGAGTTATTAGTTTCCACATGGGTGGTTTTATAAGCTTTACCCTCTTATGGTTAATTTTCTTGTTTTACAGCGTTGTGGTCTGAGAAGATATTTTGTATTATTTCAATGTTTTTTTTTTTTTTTTTTTAATTTGTTAAGGTTTGCATTGTGTCCTAATACATGTTTGATTCAGGAGAATGTGCCATACGCTTTTGAGAAGAAAGTAAATTGAGTTTTAGTTGGGTGCAGTATCCTGAATATATCCACAATGTCAAGTTTGCTGATTGTTTAGTTTAGATCTGCATTTTTATTGAATTTCATTTGAGTTGACATATTCTTTGATGATAGTGGTGTGTTGAAATCTCATACCACTCTTGTGCTGCTGTCTATTTGTTTCTTCAATTCTGTTAACCATTGTTTTATGTCTTTTGCAGGTCTAACATTTCATGCATAAATATTGACCATGGTTTGTCTTGATCTATTGTGTATTTAATCAGTATGTAATGCCCTTCCTTATCTTTGATAGATTTCATTCTGAAATCTATTTTAACAGAGGTTAATATTGCCACTCATTTTGAGCTTTTTTTGAGGCTGCACTGCCATTTGCTTGGTATATTTTTTCCCCCAGCCTTTTATTTTGAGTCTGTCTTTCTCTTCTTCTTTTAAGATGTGTCTCCTGTAGGCAGCATATTGATGGGCTTTGCTTTTTATGCATTCTGCTACTCTTTTCCTCTTAATTGATGCATTTAGTCCACTTACATTAAATAGAATTACTTTCAGGATGGATTTTACTTTTTGCATTTTGTTGTATTTCTTTCCCCCCCCCCTTTTTTTCTGGTACTATGATTCTTTCCTTTGGCATTTCCATGTGAAGGACTCCACTTAAAATTTCTTGTAGTTTCAGTCTTGTTTTCAGAAACTCCTTAAGTTCCTTCTTTTCTGTCAAAGATCTAATTTTTCCCTTCTTATTTGATGGAGAGCTTTGCTGTGAATAAGATCCTTGGCTGCAATTGTTTTCTTTCTGTTTTCTGTATATGCCATCCCATTGCCTTCTAGCTCATATGGTTTCTGCTGAGAAATCAGAACTTAATCCAATTGTTTCCTTTTTGTAGGTAACTCTTTGTTTTTCTCATGCTGCTTTTAGAATTCTTTCCTCACCTTTTAATTTGGTGAATTTGACTATGATTTGTCTTTGTATTTTTCTTTTGATCTCTAGTCTATTTGGTGGTCTCTGTGGCTAAATGTGAATTATTCCGCCCTTCAAAATTCTTGGGAAATTTTCTTCTAGTACTTCTTCCACAGTTTTCTGTGACTTTCCTGTCACTCCCCTGTTCTGGAATTCCAATCATATATTTGTTATTCCATTTGATGTTATCCCACATGATTCTGTTTTCTTAATTTTATTTATGCCTCATCTCTGATTTTTCTGCTAGTATGTTTTCAGTAAGGCTCTTGTTTTCTAGATCACTGACCCTCTGTTCCATCTATTCAGTTCTACTTTTTTGTCCTACCGGCATGTTGGACACCTCTGCCATTTCAGTCTTAATATTCTGCATTGTATTTTCATCCTTTTCCATTATTTCCTGTACTGTGTTGGCTGTAGCTTCTCTGTCTTGTGAGAATTTTTTCTTTTAAGTGCTAGTACCTCTTTATCTATACTATTAATTTTTTCTTCCAACCTTTGCCTTTTTCCATAGCTATTCAATTTGCTCCTCCATAAATATATTCCTTCTAAATTGTGGTCTCTGAGGTAGTTGCTCTCTTGATGGCTTAAGGGATCCTGTAGAGTGTAGCTAGACAGCAGTATTTCCTCCAATGTACCTGTGATATTCGTGTTCCTGGCACTAAAAATCAGGGGCAGCAGTTGGACAGTTTCCAGTGGGTGAGACAGTGGACATTCCAGGTATGGTGGTAGCAGTCTGGTACTTTGAGTGGGAATGTGCTTTAAAACTGCAAGCCTTCAACCTGGCTGGCAATGGTTCAGTTGCTGGCAAGGATGTGAGCACATCTAGTCTGGGATGCAGCCTTTAGCAGATGCAGCAGAGGCCCATAATGCCACACAGTTGTTGGTGTCTTGCAGCAGAGTGAAGGTAATATACCTCAAAAAGCAAGCCTCCAACTAGTGGTGCAGATCTTGTGAGTGGCATGGGTCTCTCTAGTGGCTTGTGTCTCATGAGTGATGAGGGCCTTACAAGAGGCACAGGTCTCATTTTTTGGCTTTTTTGTTGCATAAAAATAATATTAATAATAACAATACTTGGACAAGGGACCCCAGCAGAGCTTCAGCAGAGACACACAGCATCCAGGTGAGGTGCAAAACTGCAAGAAGATACTAGCCAAACAGGGGAGTCTCTGGCTGGTTAATTCTTTCTAAAGGTTGGTAAGTTAGAATATGGTCCCTGGAGAACCAGGAATGACCACAGACATTGAGATGAGGTTGGAGGACCTTCTCCAGAGGGCTGGAGGGTACAGGCTGTGAGGAACAGTCTCCTGAGCCTTCTGAGACACTGAGCTCATGATCCAGTCTCACCAAGCAGTCTTGGGCATGTCGCAGCCCCTGTACTCCCAGCCATTGTCCTTGATCATGCTCTTTAGTTTTTAGTTTTCTAAAGAAATATAACATGATAGGTGGAGAAAAGATTAAAATTTTCAACAATTTCATTTTACGTGAAGCCACAATTAACATTTATGGTGACAGCCATAAAGAAAGTAAAAAAGAAAAATGTATTGCATTGGGAAGTTCTACTCTGAAGGAACTCTGCAAAGTAGTAATGAGTAAGGATATCCTTTTACATATCAATGTGTGCCTGATTTAAGACTTAGCATTTTTCAATTTCTTTCTATGCATTTGAAAGTTGGAGAATAAATACATTAGGATGAAGAGAAGAATCCGTGTCTTTGAATTGTGTTGTTGGCAAAGAGTATTGAATATACTCTATTTAAAACACAAACAAATTTGTCTTGAAGGGAGTCCAAGCTAAAGGCAAGGATGGTAAAATTGTGCTTACTGTGGACATATTTTGAAGAGGAATCTGTTCTGAGAGACAGAAATTATTCTGGGCAAAGTAGAGAGTCTGTGAAAGAGAGAAAGACTTCCAATGAAATGGATTGATATGTGGACTATCACAATGGGCTTGAGTCTGACAGAGATTGTGGAGATGTTGCAGCATAGGAAAAGTTTCAAGTCTGTTCATAGGATTGCTATGAGTCATAGCAAGCACAATTACATTTACAAAATCAACAAGATACTGGCAAGCTAGGGATAAGCAGATTCACTGAAATGCAAAGTATGCAGTTTGAATCTAACAATTATTTTATGGAAGAAAGATGAACAATCTTCTCCATGTGCTATTTATAGCCTCTGAAAACTCACTGGATGGTCAGCTAGTTATCAGTTGGTTCTGATAAAAGAGCATATAACAATAACATGTATTTTTTTCCCCCATAATAGTACAGCTAGATGTTTGGTAGAATTGTCATAGATAGCTACCATTGAGTATGCTCTGACTCATGGAAATGTGATACATAACAGAAGGAAACATGGCCCAGCCCTGCATCTCCATTGTGTTTGAGTTCATCATTGTGAAGGTTCCAATCCTTCTCATAGAAGGAGAGTTCTTCGCTATCACTAGACTTTTCTTCATTGAATAGGAAGTCCTCTTTTACTGAATGAAATAATTTTATTGTGATTTATAGTTTCTTATTGACTAATTTTCAGATGTAAGTTGTACCTTCCCATTCTATCCTTGATTTGAATGCTCCTCTGGAACCTTTCCAACATAGGCAACCTTGTTGTTATTTGAGAAAATAGTGGCATCTCTCTCAGCATCAGAGACACATATAAGTAATCTCACATAAACTGACAGATGGTGGAAAACATCCATAAACACACACAAACAAATATTTATAAAATACTGAATGTGTCATTTTCACTATTTTGAAAATGCTACTAATTACTTTGACAATGTACAGTTATCATCACTATATATCCAAAACCTTTCATCATCTCAAACATAAACTGTGTATCCGCTAAGCAATTACAACACTTTAGGATTTAAGTGCCATAAAACCGCATAAACTGGTCATCTGATTTGCCTTCTATTCTGCTTTGGTTTTGTAAGATCTCAGGGAACAAGTCTTGAAGTATCATCAGATCAGTAAAATGCATCTCACCAAACTCTTACATTGTCATGCTTTTCTTCTGAAGATAGAAGCAGAACTAGACAGTTGTGAAATGATCATCTGGCATCAAATTATATTCCCAGCCCCTCCTGGGGCAAAGGAAGAAGGATACAATTTGCCAAATTTGAAAAACATCCCAAACGACCAATCTGAAAACAAGTTTTGTTTGTAGTACTTACTACTTCTAGGGGTATAAAAACATATAAAAAAACGACAACAACCACCCACCACAGAACAAAACCTCAGAAGACATAAAAAAGTTTTGACAAAGCAACATCTTGACGTTTTAAGTGTAAATATGCTAGAGACTTATGGTTCTTATTGTTCCTAAAATAACACATGAGTTTAAAAATCAAAGGGAAAGCATTTGGTAAAGCACATTGAAACTCTGGCTAAGTAATTTTTGAAGCCTGAAGGGCAAAAAGCCCTGAGAGTGCTCATCCAGGCAGCTTAGCCTCTCCCTTGTTTGTTCCTTTTCTTGTCAAGATGGCACACACATTCCCACCAGACTCCTGATGATGAACTTGTATGTTGGAGGACAAGTTAAAGTCCTGATTCTATCCTTGTTGCTTACAACAATGATTATTTTAGGCAAGTTAATGAATCTGGAAAATGGAAAAATTAATATACATTGAAAGGTCTATGCATTTATGCTAATATATGTAAACAGCCCAATGCAAAGTAGATATATAATACAAATAACTTTTTAAACAACATCACCATTCACTTGAAAAGCGATGAAAAGGAAAATGGGTAGAGGTATCCAGACCCTAAATTTTTTCTGGAATATAAATTGTTTCATGGAATTCCATGGGAAAAAAATATCTGTGTTTGTGAAGGATGTGTTGTCATTAGGTGACATTGATCTGGCTCCAGGCCATAGCTCCAGCCCATAATGACTTTATACACAACAGAATGAAACCCTGACTAATCTTGTGCCATCCATATAATTTCTGCTGTACTTGAGCTTATTGTTACTCTATCAATCCATCTCAGTGAGAGTCTTCCTGCCTTTCCATAATCCTTTATTTTTCCAAGCATGGTCTCCTTTTATAGGGTGTAGCCTCTCTTGATAACATGCTCACATTGTGAGACAAAGTTTCACCTTCCTTTCTTCTGAGGAGAATTCTAGATTCACCTTCCAAGACAGATTTCTTTCATTTTTTAAAAAAAATTCATGTTATATTCAATAATTCTTTGCCAATAGCATAATCAAAAAGGCATCAAATCTTTGTTTCCTTACTCATTGTTCAACTTTCACACACATGAAACAATTGAAAATGCCATGCCTTGCATCAGGAACACCTTGGACTTTATATCAATCTTTAATTTTTTTTTAATTTTAGCATGGAAAATCGTATGTTGTTGTTATTGTTAAAAGCCAGTGAGTCAAGCACGCCTCATAGCAACCCTATGAAGAAAAAACTTGAACCCTGGTCTATAACAATCATAATTTATCTACATTCATATAGTTTCCAGAGGCATGTTGTTTACAAAGTGGATACCATTCATGCTTCCAAGTCTTTCTCAATTTTGGGAGCTCCCAAACATTGTCTATGATGAGTAACCATTATGGCATCTGACACACCAGTAGCACAATGTTCAGCATCACAGCAACCCCAGGTTACTTCAATATAACAAATTGACAGACAAATACTGTATCAATTAGAAGAATGTTCATCCCAAACACAATTAACACCAGGCCAGAAGGTCACAGGCCCAAGGGCTTAATCGACTTTTAAATACACCCACCAGGTCCTGATTGACTCTAAACAAGAGGCTTCCAGCTCATAGCTCATTGTTAGCTCACTTCAACAAATCAAATCAGCTCACACACAATTGTGAGCAGAATAAAAAACAACCAAGCAGTTAACACCTAACCTTCAATCATTAGAAGAGAACTCACCTTCCAGAATCCAACAGCTTCACACATAGGCCTGCAAAATGGAGACTTAGTTGAGCCCAAATCACCTTTTAAATACAAGGCCCACCACTTGGTCCTGGTTACGATATTGTTGTTGTTGTTATGTGCCGTCGAGTCGTTTCCGACTCATAGCGACCCTATGCACAACAGCCCTAAACCCTGCT
>NW_006400048.1:276359-284697 GCF_000299155.1 Elephantulus edwardii | reverse complement strand
CATTAAAACTAATAAAATTTAATAATAATTTTAAAAAAGACCTCTATTGTAGAACAAGTACAAGGATCCTGGGGGGGGGGTCGCTTAATTATAGGGTCACACAAGGTAATGAGTGGAGGGAGGGATGAGTAAATGAAAGGGGAAAGATCTGCTGTGAAAAACAAGGTGTACAAATTTTATGAACTTTGTATGTAAACCAGTATATAATAAAGAAATTTTTAAAGTTAAAAAAAAGAAATGATAGGATGATAGAATTCTGTACATTCGATGTTGCAAATACTTTTTTATAACAAACATAAACACAGACTATACACATGGATTTCACTTGATGGTATGCGTAGGAATTAGATCAATTGTATCTGTGCAAAGAATCACTGAAGAAGCTCAATATCAGCTGTAAAAACTAGGCCAGGTGTTTATTGTGGAATAAACCATCAACTACTTATACACAAATTTAAATTGAAGTTAAGAAAATGAAATAAAATCCACAAGAATCAACATTTCATCTTGAGTCTATCTGACCTTAATTTCAAATCCATCTCAGGAAGAGGATTGAGGCCTTGAACACTAATGAGCAAAGACCAGATGAGCTGTGGGAGGATATCAAGAATAACATCCAAGAAGAATGCAGGGGGTCGTTACAAAGACAGAAGAGGAACAAAAGACCAAGATGAATGTCAGGCAAGACTCTGAATATTGCAACAGAATGCCAAGAAGCCAATGTAAAGGGAAGAAATCAAGAAGTTAAGGACTGAACAGAAGATTTCAAAGGGCACTGCAAGAAAACAAAACAAAGTATTAAAATGAAATGAGCAAAGTGCTGGAGTTAGAAGAGCAAAGGAGCAAACTTGCTTGGTATTTCTTAAGCTGAAGAAACGGAAGAAGAAATTTAAGTCTCAAATTGGAATACTTAAGGGTGCTTTGGGCAGAATATTAAATAATACAGAAAGCATTGAAAGAAGATGGGGGATGACACAGTGTTAACGGTGGAAACATTAGGCCACAAACAGCAGAAAATTTCTCAGCTTTTTGTGAGAGCAAAGGCTAACTTGAGACTCCCCTGCCTACAAACTGAGTAAGGTGGCTGCCCTGTTCTCCCACCATTCCAGAGACAAAGGAAGACATTAAGCATCAGGAGGAAAGGTGAGAGAGGTGAGGCTCTGTGCCTAGAGCAAGCACTCTCTGTTTCTTGCGAGGAGACAGGACTGAGACTTTACCGGGGATATAGGTTTCTCCATTTGGAGATTTTTGCCTCTGTGGTGGGGGGCCATCCAGGAACCAAAAGGACAAGAGACTTTGGTACACAGAACTATTAGCAGAGGAAAGATTTTCTGAATCCTCTAAGTGTGAGGACTGACTTGAGATCCCCTGCACACAAGCTGCTTGAGCTGGCATCCCTGATCTCTTATCTTCTGCAATTCAGAGACAAAGGAAGACATCAAGCTTCAGGAGAAAAGGTGGATGAGAAACTGTTTGAGTAGAGCACCTGGTCTCACACCACTGAGCAATTTCATGCTTGAGGAAAGACTATAATAGAGTTAGCGACAGAGGACTACACCAAGGCAAGATCCCTGCAGGGCGGCAGTGCAGAACAGAGAGAATCTCAAGGACTTTAGAAAAGGCAAATATCCCCAGAAATGACTTTCAGTGGATTGAGTGGCTCACGCCAAAGATTGAACATTTTAACTAGGCAAATAAGCAATACATAAAGAAAAGAATCACTAACTACTTATGCAGATACAATAGAAATGGTCTAGCACTTACCAAGAAAAATTTTAGATAATGTGGAAATAGCAATAGGCAGCTTCAAACACTATGAAAAAGCAAATTAAGCCTTCTTCAATAACAACAGAGAATATTAAAGACTTCATGAATACTCCAGAGTCCAGATAGCAGATGACTTATGTTGATATGGAGACATTGGAACAGCTACAAATGAGGGAAGAAACAATGGAAGCCACAAATAAAGGGAATAACCTAGAGGTAGAGAATCAGAAGAAATATATTGATGAAGAGTTATTTGAACAGGTACAGAAGAATGTACAAATGATGGCAGAAACAATGCAATCAACTCAGAAAGCAAAGTGTCCAGAGACAGAGAGCCAGAAGAAATATGTTGATGGGGAGGAACGTGCACAACTACAGAAGAAAATGCAAAAGGTGGAAGAAAGAAGTGAAACCATAGAGAAAGAGGTACAAGAACCTAAAAAAAAAAAAGCAAGATAGAGAGTCTACTGACAACAAATTACTAGAAATAGGAGAAACTCATGGAAATGCAATCCAGAATACTAAGACTGAAATAGCAGAAGTGTCCAATATGCTTGAAGGACAAAAACAGTAGAACAGAAGAAATGGAGCAGAAAGCCAGTGATCTGGAAGACAAGAACCTCAATGGAAGCACAGTAGAAGAAAAATCAGAGACGAGGCATAAAGACAATAAAGAAAACATTACAATCATGTAGGATGACGTCAAAAGAAAACATATATAATATGTTATATAATATGATTGAAATAATATGATTGGAATTCAAGAATATCAGCGGGACAGAGGCAATTGTGCAAGATGTACTAGAAGAAAACTTCCCAGGCATTATGATGAGTGAATAAATCCACATTCAAGAAGCTCAAAACACCAAATAGACTAGATCCAAAAAGGAAAATGCCAAGACATAACATAGTCAAATTCCCCAAAATAAATGATAAGGATAGAATACTGAAAGCAGTGTGAGAAAAACAAAGAGTCACCTACAAAGGAAACCAATTCTATTAAGTTCAAAATTGTCAGCAGAAACCATGCAAGCAAAAGCCTGGGATGGCATATACAGAAAGTTGAAATAAAATAATTACCAGTCAATGACCCTGTACCCAGCAAAGCTCTCCATCAAATATGAAAGAAAATTGGATCCTTTGCAGAAAAGAATGAACTTAAGACAATTGAGAAAAACAAGCCAAAATACGAAGGGGAAAAAAAATCAGGGAAGTCCTTTACACAGAGACACCAAAGGGCAGTAGATGGACCAACAAGAAACAACAAAAAGAAAAATAACAAAATGGCAATGATAAAACCTGTCTGTCAATAATCACACTTAAAGTGAATGGACGAAATACATCAATCAAGAGAAAAAGGATAGCAGAATGGATCAAAAACCCAAAGTCAATTAATATATTGTCTATAAGAGACACAAACAGAGAGATCTGTTGGCCCAGTGGATAGAGAGCTATGCTACCAAGCCTAAGGTAGGTGATTTTAATCTGCGACCTTCAGGCCTGGTTTTGTTTGGTTTTGGTCAAACATTCTTCTAAATGTTATAGAATGCTGTATGTCCCTTTCCTGTACAGAGGTAACTTGTGGTTGCTGTGATGCTAAACACTGTGACAGTAATGTCAAATGTTATGTCAAATGTGGTTCCCCATGGTGGACAGTGTTTGGTGAAGTTCCCCAATTAAAACAAGCTGGGAAGCAGGAGTAGACTCCACTTCTGAAACAGCTTGCCTCTGGAAACTCTATGAACTTGGAGGAATGATGAAAGTTATACAAGAGCTCAGATCTTTCATTCATAGGGTTGTTATGAGTCATCTACAACTCAAAGGCACTTAACAGCCAGAATGCCAACATAGAGAGAGCTCTGTGGGCCTTGTGAATAGAAAGTTATGCTACCAAAGTCAAAGCTGGGTAATTTTAATTTGTGAGCCTCCTGACTGGTTTAATTGTTTTTAGTCAAACATTCTTCTAAGTGGTATAGCACTGGTCTGTCCATTTGCTATAGAGAGATAACTCGTGGTTGCTGTGATGCTAAACACTGTGACAGTGAGGTGTCAAATATGATAATGGTTCCCATGGTGGACAACAGTATTTGGTGGAGCTTCCCAATTAAAGCAAACTTGGAAGCAGGAGAGGCATCCACTTCTGAAATAACTTGCCTCCAGAAACTCTATGAACTTGGAGAAACAATGAAAATTATCCGAGTGTTCGATCTTTTGTTTATAGGGTCACTTATGAGTCCTCTACTTCATGGTACTTAACAACAAAAATAACATAAGAGACACACCTAAAAAATGAAGAGAAACATAGACCCAAAATCAAAGGCTGGAAAAAATTTACCAAGCCAATGGAATTACAAACAAATAAACAAACAAAAAGCAGGAGTGTCAATACTAATCTCTGATGAAATAGACTTCAGAATGAAAACCATCATAAAAGATAAGGAATGGCACTATATAATGACTAAAGACACAGTATTTAAAGAAGAAATAACCTTGGCCACCATCTATGCACCAAATAATAGGCCTGCTGAAAACATAAAAGAATTGTTAACAGAATTAAATAAATAACACCACAATAGTGTTGGGAGACTTTTACACACCACTATCACCAAAGGATAGGTCAATGCACAATAAACTTAACAAAGATACAGACGGTTTAAATTATACACTCCGTGAAAGCGACCTTGTAGAAGTATTCTGAGTATTGCATCCAACTAAAATTCAATTAACTTTATTCTGAAGTGTACCTGACATATTTTACAAAATTGATAACATATGAGGGCACAAATCAAGCTTCAACAAATTAAAAAACATTGGACATGATGCCATAAAACTAGAAATTAACTCCAAGAAGAGAAAGCTTACAAAACCACCCATATTAAAGTTAAATAACATGCTGATAGAACATGTTTGGGTTATAGAAGAAATAAAGAATAAAATAGCAAAGTTCTAGAAATAAATGATGAAACTACAACATACCAAAACCTTTGGGATGCAGATAAGGTAGTTCTCAGGGAGCAGTTCATAATAATAGGAAAAACCACAAAAATGTAGAAAGAAGCAAAGTTAATTATCTAACCCAACACCTTCATCAAATAGAAAAAGAACAACATCTAACCACAAAGTCTCTAGAAGAAAGTCAGTTATAAGAAGAACAGCTGAAATCAACAAGATAAAAAACTTCAAAATTATTTAAACCATCAACAAAATCAGAAGCTAGTTTTTCAAAAGGATCAATAAAATTGATAAACCATTGAAAAACTTAACAAAATAAAAAAAGGAGAAGATTCTGTTGTTATTGTTAAGTGCAGTCGAGTTGCAAGTAACTCATAGCAACCCTATGAACGAAATACCTGGACACTTCCTGTATAACTTTCATCCTTTCTCCAGGTTCATAGGGTTTCCAGAGACAAGCTATTGTGGAAGTGGATGCCACTTCTGCTTCCAAGCTTGTTTTTAATCAGGAAGCTTCACCAAACACTGTCCACCATGGGTATTTGGCTTCACGGCAGGCACGAGTCACCTTTGTACAGCAAGTGGACATACCAGGGTTATGTGATCTAGAAGAATGCTTAACCAAAAGCAATTAAAAGAGGGCCTGAAGATACTAATAACTCAATTAATAAATGATAGAGGTGACATCACAGTAGAGCCAGAAGAAATTTAACCTATAATACCAGAATATTATTAAAAACTTTTAAAAAATTTATTTAAAAAAGTTTGAAAACTTAGAAGAAATGGATAAATTCCTTTAAACTCATGCCCCATCTAGATTAACACAGATGTAGAACACCTGAACAGACCTATCAAAAAAGAAGAAATTGAGCAAATCATGAAAAGACTTCCCCATAAGAAAAGTCCAGGACCAGATGTCTTCATGGTTGATTTCTACCAAGCATTCCGAGAAGATTTATTACCAATTTTACTAAATTATTTAAAAAATAAAAAAGAAGGAATACTCCAAGAGACATTTGATGACTCGAGAATAACCCTAATACCCAAACCAGGCAAAGATATTACCAATAAAGAAAACTCCAGCCCAATATCTCTCATGAACATAGATGTAAAAATCTTTAACAAGATTCTAATCAATAGAATCCACAAGCACATTTAAAAAAAATAATTCATCATCACCAAATGGAATTCATAACAGTTATGCAAGGATGGTTTAATATAAGAAAAGCAATCAATATAATTCACCACAATAACAAAGCAAATAAAAAGAACCATATGATCTTAGCAATTGATGAAGAAAAGGCGATGATAAAATTCAACACCGTTTACTGTTTACGACACTCATCAAAATTGAAACAGAAGGAAATTTCTTCAATATAATGAAACTTACACATGCAAAACCAAAAAGCCAATTGTCAATGGACAAAGACTAAAAGCATTTTTCTGCGAACAGAGATCACACATGGATTCCCACTATCACCACTTTTATACAATATTGTACTTGCTAGAGTATTACTACAAGAGAAAGAAAGAAAAGTCATCTAGATCAGCAAAGAGACAGTTAAACTTTTGCTGTATGCAGATGATATGATAGAAAAATCCAAAGACCCCTAAAAACCCTGTTAGAACTAGTGGACCAGTTTAGTGGGGTTGCAGGATACAAGATCAAGATCCAAAAATCAGTGGGATTCCTCTACAGTAACAAACAAAACAGAGAAGGCAACTTAGAAAGCAATACCATTTGCAACAACAAATTGAAATACTTGGGACTGAACCTACCTAGAAACACAAAAGACTGTACAACGAAAATTACAGAACATTTCTACTAAACAAAAGAAAAGAAAATTGCCCCCTCTTCATGAATGCTGTTGTTGTTGTTGTTTGATTCCATTGAGTCAAATATGACTCATAGCAACCCTTCAAATAAAAGATCTGAACTTAGTTATATACTGCACCATCCTCACATTACCTGACCCTCAAGAACTGATTGTAGCAGTCACCATGCCAAACCACTTGGTTGAGAGTCTTCCTCTCCTTCACCAACCCACCACTCTTCTCAACATCATGTCCTTGTCCAAGGAAAAGTCCCTTATTAGCAACAAGACCAAAGTATGTGAGGCAAAGTCTCATCATTCTTGACTCTATAAAAGTACTCTGGCTGCACACTCTCCAAGACATAACTATTTGTTCTCTTGGCTATCTATGTGATGTTTAGTGCTCTTCTCCAACACCATAGCTAATAGGCATCAGTTCTTTTTCTGTCATCTTTATTAATTTTCCAGCTCTCAGATGCATAAGCAAGTAATCAGAAAGACCCTGGCCTGAATTAGACCCACCTTAGTCCTCAGACTGACACTATTGTTGTTGTTACTAAGTGTCGTTGAGTTGTGGACGATTCATAGCAAACCTATGAACAAAAGACCTGAACACTTGTATAACTTTCATCATTTCTTCAAATTCATAGAGTTTCAGGAGGCAAGTTATTTCAGAAGTGGATGCCTCTTCTGCTTCCCAGCTTGTTTTAATTGGGGAGCTCCACCAAACACTGTCCACCATGGGTAAACTATCGCATTTGACACATCAGTGTCACAGTGTTTAGCATCACAGCAACCATGAGTTACCTCTGTACAGCAAATGGGCAGACCAGAAGAATGTTTGACCAAAACCAATTAAAACCAGGCCTGAGGGCTGTAGATTTTTCTGGTTCTGACATCATTAACTCCTCAATAATTTGTAGAGGCCCTTAACTGCATATTTTTCCAGTATAATGCAAATCCTTTCCTGACTGCTGATATCAAGGATGATAATTCTGGATCCAAGCAAAATTACTCTGTTGACAGTTTCAATCTCCTCTCCATCCATAATGACACTGACTCTGACTATCAGTCCAATGGTAAGAATCTTTTTTCATGGATAGGAAGACTCAATATTGTGAAAATGACAATCCTACCAAAAGCAATCTACATGTTCAATTCAATCCAATATAGACTTCATAATTCATTTTCCAAAGAGATTGGAAGGAAAATTGTCAAGTTTATTTGGAAAAGAAAGTGACCCTGAATAAGCAAATCACTTCTGAAAATTAAAAAAAAATTAAGTAGGAGGTATGGAATTCCTTGACCTCAAAACCTGCTACACAGCAGTAGTAACAAAAACATTATGATACTGGTACAATGACAGGCACATAGACCTATGGAACAGAATCAAGAACCCAGAAATTAAATTATCTATTTATATTCAACTTTTACTCGACAAGGAAATAAAATATATCAGATGGGGAAATGACAACCTCTTCAACAAATGGTGTGGCAAAACTGTAATGTTGCCTGCAGAAAGTCGAAACAAGATCCACATCTCACAACATACACAAAAATCAACTTAAGGTGAATCAGAGACCTGGGAGTAAAGCTCAAAACCATAAGTTCATAAGAGACAAATTGGCCGGCGCTGGCTGAAAATCGCCTGTGACTTCATCCATAGCCACTGGTGAGAGTCAGCGCCCAGAGCCATCAGGGGCTTTAAGCTCGTTGCCCACTGCTGTGGTGTGGACAGCTGAAACCCAGGCCCCGACAGGCACCTGGGAGGGGGGGAACCCAGACTCTACTTCATGCTCTGCAGG
>NW_006400048.1:275080-276259 GCF_000299155.1 Elephantulus edwardii | reverse complement strand
CCAAGATCCATCTAACATCAGCAAAAATATCCCTAGTACCACGACCCCTTCTAAACCCAGCCTGGACTTCCGGCAGTTCTCTGCTGATGTGCTGTAGTTTTCTAATTAAAAAATGGCCACTGTCAGTCCATTTAGTCCAGCAATGGCTAACATGTCAGTCTTTATGTATTCAATTTTATTTTGACAACTTTCTATTTCCTAAGATTCATACTTCATACATGTATTCCACATTCTAATTACTAATGGATGTCAGAAGCTATTTATTCTCATTTTTAATCATGTCACATCAGAAAATGAAATTCTTTCATATGCTGATAATTTTACTCCATAAGTGTCATTTCTAGATGCATCTTGAAATACAGTGTTGTGAGTGACAGGATAATATTCATACACATACAAGGACTATGGTCTTTGCAATCACTTGTTATGCATCAGAGAGTTGAACAATGATGAGGGAGGATAGAAGGAGAATTGATGCCTTTGGGCTGTGGTACTGGAGAAAAGTATTGAATGTACCATGGTCTGCCAAGAAAACAAACAGATTCATCCTAGAGAGGGTTAAACCAGGATGCTCCTTGGAGGGAAGGATTCTGAAACTTTGTCTGATATACCTTGGACATGTTGTAAGGAGGGACAGGTCCTTGAAGAGCGACATCATACTTGGGAGGGTGGAGGGATGGCACAGGAGGGGAAGACCCTCTATGAGGTGGATTGATTCACTGACAGGGTAATTGGGATGGGTGTGTCAGAGGCAGTGGGATTGGCACAGGATAGAGCAGGGTTTGGAGCTGTTGTACATAGGGTCGCTATGAGTCACGAATGACTCGACAGCACATAAAAACAAGAACAACAACAACATACAAGGAAGTCCAGTGAAAACTGTTATATTTCAAATATATGCACCAACAAGTAGAAGCAAAAAGGAGGAAATAGAAGATTTCTACCAACTTTTGCAGTCAGAAATCGATTGAACATGCAATTAAGATATGTTGACAATAATGGATGACTAGAATGCAAAAATTGGGAACAGGGAAGAAGTATCAGTACTTAAGAAACATCGACTTGGTGACATAAACGATAGGATGAAGAAGAATGAACTGGGGAGGAGGGTAGAGAAAACAGTGCAACAATGAATGAATGAAAACCCAAAATCTCTGTAAATGTTCATTAAAACTAATA